>NC_090245.1:99845122-99885122 GCF_037325665.1 Littorina saxatilis | reverse complement strand
TGTGTGTGTGTGTGTGTGTGTGAGTGTGTGTGTGTGTGTGTGTGTGTGTGTGTGTGTGTGTGTGTGTGTGTGTGTGTGTGTGCAAAATTAAGTTTGCAGATTGAACAAATTCAAAGTCTGCACAGGAAGCAGCCAGGCTCTTGTTTTGGGTTATGTGTTCACGTCCAAGGATTCTCCTATCCCATGTGAAATACTGGACGAACATGGTACAATATAACAGCGTGTCCAACATACAGATTAGTCAGTATATCCCCCCAGTGTAGCGGTTACATTACAACTTGCATCACATTAACTAATCTGAACGCCACCAGCTGCACGCCGAAGACAAATCCATCGTTTTATTCCACAAGCCGTGCGATTTGAATGAATTGGAAAATGTAAGGGTATACGATGTAGAGTCAGACTGATTTATTGGGCAGACAAAACGATCCAATATCAGGGTGCATGGATCTGCAGTGGATGAAGGAGAAACACGCGAAAGCGAGTCAACTAAGCAGAGAGAAAAGTCATTTAATCGCCGTCCAAGCCAGTCTTTATCCCGTCTGCTCTATCTCCTAACCTTTCTATGCTTTTCACCTCGCCGTTTATCATTTCGTAGAAAACAATATGAGCCTAGATGGCGCATTTTCCCTAGCGACGAGCACGCGGCAAAACGCTTCAACAAATCAATCGTCTTTTTCTCTCCTTTTCTTTCCAAGAAACTTGATCGGGGTTTCAATAAACGCCTCCATGGCAATAAAAGCGAGCGAGTCAAAGAGAGGGTGTCGCCATGTACACTTTTATGTGGCGCTCCTTATACATGCCCGAGTTCGGTTGCTGAGGACATGATCGGGCTCATTTCGGCTTTTCCAACCTGCTCATCTTGGCGTGTTGAGCCAGAGATGAGAGTGAGTTTGTGAGCCAGATCTCCGCGTTGGACGTGCGGCGAGTGCGCGCTGTTGACAGTGTGACAGTGTTTGCAATGTCAAGCATTTGGAGTATTCTCCTGGGGCCAGTTTCATATACGCGCTCTTAGGCGTTCCTAGGAATAGGGCCTTAAGAGCTCTTAGCTGAGAGTGGGACGAAAGTTAGGAACGACGCGTTTCATGATCCATCTTTGGGATCGCTCTTTGCAAAGAGCGAGCAAAGCGCTATTTTTAGTGGCTAAACGGAGTTTCCCGATTAGTTACGTCACATCAGGTTCAAGGTCACAACATCCGGTTGAAAGCAGACGAAAACCTGATGATAACATCGATCCAAACAAAGTAAGGACACATTTACACATAGAGAAATAATAACCCTCCTTTCCAATGTTAACAAAAGCAACGCGATCGTGGAGGCTTGTTTTTCTAGCCCCGTTACAAAACGAATAAAACATGAGACTTGGTACCTACGTATGTATACATGTAGATCTAGATCTGAATGACGTCCTTGACATCGTCCATAATGAATTTTCTAGGCCTCAAATTTGTTAATAACTTCTACATCTGTGGACCGAATCACTTGATATATGGGATACTTAAACTTCAGTCTATGCATGACCCTTCTACAAATTGACAAATTTTTAGATCAAATGGTCTGACTTTTGTGCATTTTCAAAAAAGGTTGCCAAATTCGGGGATCGACTCAACAGCACGAGGTTTGAAATTGAGCAGTCGCCGAACTAACCCGATTTCAGCACTCAAGATTGTTAGCTTTGGGATAATTTGAATGACTTAGTATACCTGAATCAACATCAGAGAGTCAGTTATTTGAATATAGCAATTAAAAGCCGGATCAGGGCATTTCAAATGGATGAAAGCGTTCCTGTCATAAATGAATTTTGCGTGGCATTGCGAAAGTGTAACTGTACAACGAAGGGTTTATTTTTTCAGTCATTTGAGTTTAGCAAATATGTTCATAGTTGTGCATACACTTCAGTTCATCCACGACCATTCTACACAGTTTCGAGTCTCTAGGTATAATGATCGGACATTTACCTTTTCTACAAAATGTGTTTCAAATTACCCCTCCGAAATTGTGAGTGGCACGAAAGCTTTGCTGTTTAGGGAGCTGTAACTGCTTTCTTTAGGTCACCGATGATCTAAGGGGGTGATGGGGGTGTTTGTGTATTCTCAGATATTCAGATAATCCAAACAGTAAAAGTCTGGAGGGTTTAAATCAGGTAAGTATTGCTACCGCTAAATGTCAAACCTTGTTCTGTTGAGACGATCGTCGAATTTGGAAACTTTGTTTCGAAATTGCACAAACGTCAGACCATTTGTTCTACAACATTGCCAATCAAGGGAAGGGTCATGCATAGGCTGAAGTTTATGTCCCCTAAATATATAGTGATCCGGTCAAGAGATGTAGAAGTAATTAGCAGTTGTGAGGGTTGCAGTTTTCTTGGGTCACTCTGTACGTGTCTTGTGCCATTTTGACAACATTGTGTGTGTTTGATTGATCTGCACCTTGCATCGATCTGCGTAAGGCTTTGCTGACAGAGAGGGAGTTGGTTTTTTTTGTTTGTTTTGTGTTGTCAGGTCAAAGTTGTTAAATTTATCTCGCGTACTTGTCATGCAATTGTGACGTAAATAAAAATGTATTTCATTCAGACATCACAGACTGGGTGTCAAAATATGTGTGGGTGTTTTAGTTTTTACATAGATCTATATGAATTATTTTCTGTACTTATGAAGACATTGACTCTGCAATAATCAGTCGTGATAGGTCATACTGAAGAGAGAGAGAGAGAGAGAGAGAGAGAGAGAGAGAGAGAGAGAGAGAGAGAGAGAGAGAGAGAGAGAGAGAGAGAGAGGAGAGCATTGGTCAGCATATCCTACGGATGGTCATTTCAGTAAGAAAGCATTATTTGCGTTATATGTATATCTTGACACAGACACACATGCACACACACAGACTTTTATCTCCAAGCAGTTATTAAATGCCAAGAAGAAGCATGGAACCCAACAAAACATCATTCAAATCTTTCTGATCATTCACATCTGACTTTATTTCAATGCGATGCATCGATTTTCACCACATCTTAACACGAGAAATAGCAGGGTTTTATTGTTTGACCTTTTTCTGGTTACCTTTTACATACCTTCCTAACACTGTAAAGCATCAATCATAAACACCAACACGAATGCGTTTATATTTGTACATTGGATAATTATTAATTGCAGACTATGAGGCTTTTGTTGATTACATTCAGTCACTGCCACCTGTGATCATCCAAAAATCAATCAATCAAAACTGCCTTTAGACATGTACCCAAATGTAAAATTTGTTTCTTTCCAGATAGCCATAAACGCCATAAATACCGGATTATGAATCCCATAATGTAAATGGGGTGGTTGACAAGATAGTTTGCATAACAAGGATTTTTTTTATATATATACAGCTGTATCAGATACACAGAGGATGGCCAGGTGAAACCTTAAAATAGAGTACGAACATATTCTTTATTTGAAAGAGAATTTTAAAAGGCCCCCCTCCTCCTCCCCTCCCAGTGTTTGTCCAAGTGTAAGACTTGTCTTATCCCACCAATCCATGCAAAAGACAGTCCACATCTGTGATGATGAGAACAATTCTTTGACATGGAAAGATTGTGCCTTTAAAATATAAGTACCATGTCAAAATCCAGATCACAGGTTTGTTGCCAATGTTTACTTGCCCAATTTCACAAGGCACATTGAGTCAGACTGTGTGAAGTTCATGCGATACAGTATCAGATAGTAGACATGTACATTAATATTCAAAGCATAAGGTATGTATTTTGTTTTTAACTGATTAAAAGTTCAACCTGACAAAGCGTATTCAAATATGTTTTATAGTTTTTGTTTGTTACTGAAGAATGTTTAAAAAATAATTTAGTATTATTGAAAAAAAACAATGTTCTTGGGCTTGTTGATCCAAATTCATGGGGTGACTGTGAGTTAAAATATTTTTTATTTACTTGTTGTTTCTTTTTATATTGGTTTGGGAAACAGCTACCAGCTTGTAAATGGCTGTGTGAGACAAAGTTACATACACAATTTTCTGATCAATCTTTTATTATATGAAGTCTTATATCGCGCGTGTATCTCCAGACTCAGACTCAAGGATCTATTTATGCCGTGTGAGATGGAATTTTTTACACAGTACATCACGCATTCACATCGACCAGCAGATCGCAGCCATGTCGGCGCATATCCTACTTTTCACGGCCTATTATTCCAAGTCACACGGGTATTTTGGTGGACATTTTTTATCTATGCCCATACAATTTTGCCAGGAAAGACCCTTTTGTCAATCATGGGATCTTTAACGTGCACACCCCAATGTAGTGTACACGAAGGGACCTCGGTTTTTCGTCTCATCCGAAAGACTAGCACTTGAACCCACCACCTAGGTTAGGAAAGGGGGGAGAAAATTGCTAACGCCCTGACCCAGGGTCGAACTCACAACCTCTCGCTTCCGAGCGCAAGTGCGTTACCACTCGGCCACCCAGTCCTTTATTTGTTCATGCAAGGCAGGTATTACTATTGCCATTGGATATACACTCTGCCAAAAAAATATGTTGCACCCATTTTCGTACCCCACTAGACCATTCATTCCCGTGTCAATTCATTCAAACTTTCTTTGTCATTAAAGGCCATCCACTTGGCTATCTGGCACACTTTTGGAATCAAAGATTCATTTTACATGGGTTACATGATCGCCTCTTAATTAAGGGTACCCCCCAAAATCGACCCTATAAAAACATTAGGCACTAATTATACATCAAAGAAAATTCAGAATAGGCACAATTTGGCAACTTTAACCAGGCATGGGAATTGAAAATTGTAAAAAAGGCGGAAAATTTATAACTGAAGACGCGAAGCGTCAAGTCGACGGCGCAAAGCGCCTAGCCTTACTAGGGGGGTCCGGGGGCATGCCCCCCCCGGAAATTTTTTTTCTCCAAAGAACCCAGATGGTGCAATCTGGTGTCATCTGAGCTCCAAGTTTGCCATTAAATTCTGTTTTTAGAATCAGAGTTTTTAGTACAAAAATGTACCAAATTTTGCTTACATGTATTATATATGGTTTAAATTTGTAAAAAATTTTATCTGTTGAGACAAACAGGAAAATGTAACTTGTAACACAATCTGTGCAATCTGGTTTACTTTCAAACATAATAGTTCAATAACTGAGGCGGGCGGTAGCAGTGCGTGAACAAAGTACGGAAAGTTTTCGCGGGCTTTTGCGCAAAGGCCAAAGTAACCGGTGCTTTTTTTGTGTGCCTCCCCCTGTATTTTTTCCGCGAACACTTTTGCATTTTCGGCGGAACAAAAAAAAAATTGGGACAATTCCCATGCCTGTTTAACATACGAGGATAAAGCCAAATCAATTATTTTACCTTTAAATGCCATTGAACGTTTAAATGAATAAACACGGAAATGAATGTTTTAGTTAGGGTACGAAAATGGGTGCAATAAGGCATTAAGTTTGCCTTCAAAGTGTGTATGATTCAGAAATACTAGTCACTGTGTGTTGAACTGGGACACCTAAGAACAAGGTTGGGGTTAAAATCAAAATTCAGAAAATTGTCACAGTACTATCCCCTCTCTTTTTTAGGTCACAGAATTAATTATTCAATTTACATAGACAAACTTAAAAACTCAATATCTTCAACAACAACAGCCCGAAAATCAATGTGGCTTTAAATTTCATCGCAATTGAGTACACTGAAGAGCACAAGTCAACGGAAATTACGAGAAACAGTGATCAAAATGGTGCATATTCCAAGGAAGTTGAGGGCAGGAACTACCATAAAATACACCGGTTTTTCTCTTCAAGTCATTTGACCACAACTTTTGAAAAATTATCTTTTAACACAAACGAAGTAATTTGAACTACTCAGTCGGGCTGATGTGGGTTGCGGACGACCCATATGGAATTCTGTAAGGAATTTTACGCTGTGTATTCTAATTGGGATGGTGTAGGTCATGTACGACCCATACTATGCAAAGAGACGGCAAAACTCCTAATTGGATGGCGTGGGTAGTGTACGACCCATACTTTTTATTTTACTTTTAATCCTTCTTTGGAAAGTATGGATTGTACACGACCCACATCATCAGGACTGTGTAGTCCAAAGCGTGATTCTTTTAAAGAACTAGGCAGATGCGTTTGAGGGCAGAATGTTTTGATGAGGCAGTCTATTGTAAAACAAATTATATGACTGAAAAGGGGCATGTATTGATTGCCCTTATTCAACAAGAAGAGCAAACGCTCGATCGAGTCACTTTCGCAGTTCTGAATATTATATGAGGCATCAGATGGACAGGAAGAAATTGCTATTCACAACACAATGAGTCACGTTCACATAAAATTTGAGCCCGGTCACTTTTATAGTTTCCGAGAAAAGCCCAACGTTAAGTTGTGTGTTGCCGAACAGAAAAGGCTAGTTATCTCCCTTGTTTTTCTGATAACGTTCGTAAAAGGCTACAGATGTAAATACTTTGATGTAAAGAATAATCCTACAAAGTTTCAATCACATCCGATGAACTTTGTCAAAGATATAAAATGTCTAATTTTTCCTTTGACGCTGACCTGTGACCTTGAAAAAGGTCAAAGGTCAACGAAACCATCGTTAAAGTGTAGAGGTCATTGGAGGTCACGACTAAACAAAATATGAGCCCGATCGCTTTGATAGTTTCCGAGAAAAGTCCAACGTTAAGGTGGTGTCTACGGACGGCCGGCCGGCCGGCCGGACAGACTAACACTGACCGATTACATAGAGTCACTTTTTCTCAAGTGACTCAAAAAGCTGTTTGAGTTCACATGAGGAAGTGTGTATACATACAGTGATTCCTACAACACAGGCACCCCCAAAAATCAAATTCGAAAAATCAAGGTTCCTGCGTTAAAATCGACAACAAATCAGACTCAGAGCAATCAAATGTGCATCTGAAACAGTCAATTTTGTTACTATGCCATGCTGAGCGGTGTATGTGTTAATTCTCTCAGTAGGTATATGTGGTAAACCGGCACGGTTGGCCTAGTGGTAAGGCGTCCCCTCCGTGATCGGGAGGACGTGGGTTCGAACCCCGGCCGGGTCATACCTAAGACTTTAAAATTGGCAATCTAGTGGCTGCTCCGCCTGGCGTCTGGCATTATAGGGTTAGTGCTAGGACTGGTTGGTCCGGTGTCAGAATAATGTGACTGGGTGAGACATGAAGCCTGTGCTGCGACTTCTGTCTTGTGTGTGGCGCACGTTATATATATGTCAAAGCAGCACCGCCCTGATATGGCCCTTCGTGGTCGGCTGGGCGTTAAGCAAACAAAAAAACAAAACAAAAATATGTGGTAATCCTCTCAGTAGGCATAAAAGGCAGTTTTTGAAGCCGTTTTAGCGGGTAATGAAACAAAACAATACATTTGAATTTCTGCAATTTTTAACGCATTGCGTTCAAATATTTGGTGATTCGTGCTAACACATGTCATGAATTAGAAAAGACAACATTAAACAGGTTTGCGATTGTGAGGTGTTAGCCGGTATTTTTACCGACAATTATCAAATGAATTAATTAAGCAACAAATCAGTGCTGGGGCCGACGCTATTCTTAGCGTACATTAACGACCTCCCGGAGAGACTGACGGCACTAGCGCGCCTGTTTGCGGACGACACTGCAGTGTACAGGGTGGTGACTAGCGTAAACAACCAGGCCCAGCTACAACAAGACCTCCATCGCCTAGCCGAGTGGGAGAAGAGCTGGGACATGCAGTTCCATCCTGCAGAGTGCAACACCCTGCCTGTTACGAGGAGCAGACGCCCACTACAGCCCTCTTACCAGCTCCATGGGCATACGCTGGAGACAGTGAAGGCGGTCAAGTACCTGGGTGTGACCATTCAGGGTGACCTGTGCTGGGACGACCATATTAACAACATCGTCAGCAAGGCAAACAAGACCCTGGGGTTCCTGCGGCGCAATCTGAAGATCTCATCAAGATCCGTGAAAGAGCAGGCGTACAAGGCCTTTGTCAGGCCTATCCTGGAGTACGCCTCGTCAGTATGGGACCTGCACACCCAGAAGAACATCGACAAGCTTGAGACCGCCCAGAGACGAGCTGCCCGATTCGTCTGCAACCGCTACCACAACACGTCAAGTGTCAGCCGGATGCTGGACTCCCTTGGGTGGCAGTCTATGGAGGAGCGCAGGAAGCTTGCCCGCCTATCGATGCTCTACAAGATCACGAACAGCATCGTCCACTGTCCGGGCATCAAGTCGAAGCTGGCCCCCTTACCACCACGCCAGCGAAGAGGCCATTGCCAGCAGTTC
Source organism: Littorina saxatilis (assembly GCF_037325665.1). NCBI lineage: Eukaryota > Metazoa > Mollusca > Gastropoda > Littorinimorpha > Littorinidae > Littorina > Littorina saxatilis. The sequence continues at coordinate 99,876,855 of NC_090245.1, read as the reverse complement.
GGCCTCATCACCTGCCGCACTCAGTATCGGAGTGCCGCTTTTCTACCCAGCACAGTGAAGGACTGGAACTCTCTACCAGCAGCTGTCGTCGAGGCCCGCACTGTCGACACCTTTGTGTCGCGCGCCTCGCACTGAACCAGTAGCCACTGTGACTCATGTCCCCTCCCCCCATACTCCCCAACCTGTGAATTTTAAATGGACTTTTGGATGCTGGAAACGCTGCTTTCTTGGACTTGCGCAACATCCCATCAAGTGCCGAAGTAATCACTACTGCTGATTGTGGGCAATAATGGAAAGACAAGACAATCAGATGTACCGAATTACAAACAAAATGTCAAGTCATTTGAAACGTTAGTACTGCTGTTATGCGACATGTTAGAAAGAATTACAAAAAATAAAGATGTACCTTTTCCAAAGAAAACAGATTTGTTTTTAAATATGCAGGCTTTTTAAACAAACATTAAAGCTTCAAATTACACTGAAATGTAATTCATAATCAACGACGGCTGCTCAGACCACTTGTTCAAACGCGTACAAACATTCTTGGGAAATGCTCTCTCAAAAGCCCTGCTCAGCAGCTAGCAGTTAAATGTTCAGCAGTGAGCTTGATGTGGGCTATTTGTGCTCAGCGCTGTGAAAATAGTCCACTTCTTAAAGATTACTTTCGCTTTGAAATCCTCATACCATCCATGTCTAATAAAATATGTACATGAAATTTGAGTATTTGGTTTATTTGAAGTTGAAAATAGCAACAAATTAAATTTGTTTGATGAGTCAGCTTAGACTTAGAGTTAGATCAACCGACTATTTTAAGGACTCTTTCTGGCATGTCAAATAAAAGCAAACCTAATCTCTCGAATGACTTGATGTACTTAACGACATGTCTTAGCATAAATTACCAGACGTTTGAAGGCAATGCATTGAGAAATTTATTAAATGTGCTGGATTTCTTCTGATTACCCACTAAAATGGCCCCAGAAACCGCATTTTACGGCTTCTCAGAAGAATTACATACCGTTCATCATGCCATTACGCCATTGTTAGACAAGATATGTAAACTAAGCTGACTGTTTGGATGCATATTTAATTTTTCTTTCTAATAACATGCACAACAGGTTTCCTTTCAGCAGTTTTGATAGTATACTGTTCAAAAAAAGAAACGCATAGCTTGTAATATTTGGTTAATTTAGTTATATGGCTACAAGGATATCCACCAAACTGCAGAAAATGTTTATCTGGTCGTCGACCTTTTGTCCATTGCCACAAGTGAGCTCTGCACGTGACGCATGCGTTATCAGTGGCTACAATGTCAAAATTGCTCATTTGGCATGACCACTCGTCATGCTTCAGTGTAATCTCGTGAAACTCGGGGAATATTGAGCTCCCACCATGTCTTCCAAAACCCATAAAAGCGGATTGTTCGCCACAAAGAAATCAGACGACAATTCAGCGACGAAAGATGGCCCGATTGAGCAGAGAAGACCGCCAAATTGCATTGGGTCGTTTACAAGCAGGCCAAAGTCAAAGTGCAATCGCCAGGCACTTCCACGTGTCCCAGAGCACCATCAGTAGACTGTGGGTCAGGTTTCAAGCCACTGGCTCCGTTGCTGACTTGCCACGAGCGGGAAGACCAAGGGCGACAACTGCTGCTCACGACCGCTTCATACGGCTCCGCCACCTCCGGAATCGTTTCCTGTCGGCCTCATCTTCTGTCCAGGCTCTCCCCGGGCCACACCGATTATCGGACCAGACCGTGCGGAACCGCCTGCATGAAGCTGGTTTGAGAGCTCGCAGACCTTACAGAGGAGCTGTCCTCACCCGCCGCCATCGCCACAACCGAGTGCAGTGGGGCAACCAGCACCTTCGCTGGACCGTCCGGAATCACTGGAGACACGTGTGGTTCAGCGACGAGTCCTACTTCCTGCTCCAGCGACATGATGGTCGGAGGAGGGTCTACCGGTATGGAAAGCCGTTTGGCTCATAACCATTACGCGTGTAATAAAACGTAAATACACGCGTAATAAATGACTAATACACGTGTATTTATTTCTTATTGCACGTGTAATTTATCTTTTTTCTCATGCTATGGAATAGCATAATGATTAAATACACGTGTAATAAATATTTCATACTCGTGTAAGAAATGATTAAATACACGTGTAATTAACATTTCATGCGCGTGTAAGAAATATTTAAATACACGTGTAATTATTTATTACACGTGTATTTAAATATTTTTTACACGCGCATGAAATGGTTATTACGCGTGTATTAATTATTTCTTACACGCGCATGAAATATTTCTTACGCGTGTATTAAATATTTCTTACACGCGCATGAAATATTTATTACGCGTGTATTTAATCATTTCGTACACGTGTATGACATTTTTATTCCAAGTGTATTTAATCATTTCGTACACGTGTAAGACATGATTAAATACACGTGTAATACATTTTTCATACACGCGTAAGAAATGAATAAATACGCGTGTAATAAATATTTCATACAAGCGTTAAAAATGCAGGAGTCACGTGGTTAAGTGACTTAAAAACTCGGACTGGGAATCCACATGAAAAACACTCTATGCGTCTTCATCGCCTCGCTTTGCACGCTTACAGCTCAAGATGGCGGAAGCGGCAAACGTCAATGTCACCTTAGAAGGTTTGCGAGAACAATTTAACGCCTTTGCCCAGGCTCGCACAGCATTGGAAAGGTAAGTTACTTGTTTTATCAGATGAAGTCGGTTGTTGTGCGCGCGAACCGGAAGTAGAATAGACGAGAGTTGTTGCTTTGCATGTCGTATATTTTCCGATTCAAGTTTTAAGTTTATTACGGGTGTATGTAATGATTAAATACACGTGTATTTAAATAATTTCCTACACGTGTATTTAATCATTTCTTACACGCGTATAAACTATTTCCTGCACGTGTATTTAATCATTTCTTACACGCGCATGAAATATTTATTACACGCGTATTTAATCATTTCTTACACGCGCATGAAATATTTATTACACGCGTATTTAATCATTTCTTACACGTGTATGAATTATTTATTACACGCGTAAAAAATGATTATTACACGTGCATTAATCATTTATTACACGTGTATTAATTATTTATTACACGTGTATTTATGTTTTATTACGCGTGTAATGGTTATGAGCCAAACGGCTTTCCATATACCGGAGAGTAAACGAACGTTACGCGCCCAACTGTGTGGATGAGGCACCCGTTCATGGTGGTGGAGGCGTCATGGTGTGGGGGGCGATCAATACCGCTGGAAGGAGCACCCTGGTGCACGTCCAAGGGCGCATAACTGCCCAGCGATACGTGGAGGAAATTCTGCGCCCACACGCCCTTCCTCTTCTGGCTGACCAGGATGCCATATTCCAGCAGGACAACGCTCGCCCGCACACAGCACGACTCACCACCCAGTTCCTCACCGACCACCATGTCCAGGTGCTTCCCTGGCCATCCATGTCGCCAGACATGAACCCGATAGAACACCTCTGGGATGAATTGGACAGACGTGTGCGCAGGCGAGAAGAAGCGCCGGCAAATCACCGCGATCTATTGCAGGCACTTCAGGAGGAGTGGGACACCATCCCACAGCAAGATATCCGGCATCTGATCCAGTCCATGCCCAGAAGGTGCCGGGCAGTTGTTGCTGCTCAAGGCAGTCACACCCCCTACTGACTTGACAGCCTCGGCACCCAATCGTATTGATTGACTGATTGATTTGAAGATGCAAATGAACTGTGTGTGCATTCAACTGTGTCCATACCAAATTTCAAACAAATAATCTAAATATTGGATTTTCTGTTAATTTTTTCGAAAAATAAAACAAATTTGGCAAGTAGCAACTATGCGTTTCTTTTTTTGAACAGTATATGTCGATTTTAACACGTTAAACTTGATTTTGCGAATTTGATTGTTGGGGATGCTAGTCTTGTAGGTTCTATTTTATAAACAGTACCTCGCGTAAACTAAATCTGTTTTCTATATAACATAGGACAATGAATGGCCTTTTCAGTCTTATAATTGGTTTTACAATAAATGGCCTCATTAAAATGATCTGCCCTCAAACGCGTTTGCTTAGTTTGTTGTTGTTGACAGGTAGTATAGAAATAGAATATGAACGTTGGACATGTTTTAACTGCTAATTAATATTGACAAAACCACTGTATACTTCTGTGTCTGCAGACTGTTCCTGGCATAATTAATGTAAATGCTTAAAAAATTCCTTTAACCATTTTAAATATAAAATTTGTTGTTTTGTGCAAGGGACGTTACACAGTGGCCACTACATACAGTGTTGGTAGTTGGCCCCTGAGCAAGCGTCAGCATCAGTGTTCGTAGTTGGCCCCTGAGCAAGCGTCAGCATCAGTGTTGGTAGTTGGCCCCTGAGCAAGCGTCAACATCAGTGTTGGTAGTTGACCCGTGAGCAAGCGTCAGTATCAGTGTTGGTAGTTGGCCCCTGAGCAAGCGTCAACATCAGTGTTGGTAGTTGGCCCCTGAGCAAGCGTCAGTATCAGTGTTGGTAGTTGGCCCCTCAGAGAGTATCAGGGTCAGTGTTGGTAGTTTGCCCCTCTGCGAGTGTCAGCATCAGCGTTGGTAGTTGGCCCCTCGGCGAGTGTCAGCGTAAGTGTTGGTAGTCGACCCCTCAACGAGTGTCAGCATCAGTGTTGTGTCAGCATCAGTGTTGGTAGTTGGCCCCTCAGCGAGTGTCAGCCTCAGTGTTGGTAGTTGACCCCTCAGCGAGTATCACCATCAGTGTTGGTAGTCGACCCCTCAGCGAGTATCACCATCAGTGTTGGTAGTTGGCCCCTGAGCAAGCGTCAGCCTCAGTGTTGGTAGTCGACCCCTCAGCGAGTATCACAATCAGTGTTGGTAGTTGGCCCCTCAATGAGTGTCAGCATCAGTGTGTGGGTAGAGGTCCTTGAACAAGGAACAGCAACATAGTCATAAGAGCAGAAGGTTTCTTGTATTAAATGTTAGCAACAGAGCAGTTTCACCACAGAATCTTACAAGAAAAAGAGAAGACAGTGAGTAATTCTAAAACTTGCTCTTATTCATACCACACTTAGCAAACTATTTTATCTGTACAAATTGTGTACTTTAAAAACAAAAATCACTCCCGAATCATTTTGTTCAAACTTTCTACGCCATTAAAGGCACTTCACTTGGAAATGTGGCACACTCTTCCGCTGCTCAAAAAAGGATCCCCCAAAAATTGACCCGAAAAAACACAAAGTACCACTTAAAAATCGACTCAAGTTCAGGATAGACACAATAATAATAATAATGAAAATAGAACATTTATATAGCGCTTCTTCACAGCTCAAAGCGCTTTGGCAACGTTTACATACGTGAAGAAGAACATCAATTATCTGTCCAGAACAGGGTGTCTTCTTTGGTTAACTTTTGTACTTTGTGTTCTGCCATTACTGCTGATGCAGGTGTCAATCGCTTCAGCAGTAAAAAACATGAGGTCTTGCGTTAATTTAGAGGGGTTAAACAATTAAAAGAAAGCTCTGTATATCAGCAATGACTCAGTCCTTTAAAATGAATCAGACAAGGCTAACAATTCAGGAAATGGAACAAACCAACTGAATTACAAATTAGCACAATTTCTTGAAATCCCCTAGAGCATGTTCTATTCTCCTCACAATCTATGCCCCCCCCCCCCCCCCCCCCACGTTAACAATAACAGTGTAAATACATGTTTTTAGTACTAGTAAATTACTAGTTATTGTCACTTAAGAATCAGTTTTGTTGATATCAAGGAGTAGTAAAATTTAAAGTCAAAGTTTCAGATAAAAGTTTAAAAAAGAAGTCAAACACTGAAACAGCATTCTTCTTACTCACTGTCCAGTTTTTGTGTGTGTCACTGTGTGTGAGAACAATACGTTTTGACACATCTCTTTCAATGTGTATGCATACTACTACTATTACACAAGTTAGTACTATGTGATCCCAGAACGCCTCTTCTTTTGTTTTCCAAATGTTCTACAGAATTGTCAATGACTGAATGAGTATCATATTACAAGCATAACATATTTACCTGAAATGATGTCCAGTCTTTTCTTGCACACCACGTTCACTAAGACTTATATGCTTTCATTGGCATTCCTCATTGTCTCTGCCCTTGCTTTGGTAACTGTATGTTAGTGTCCACGGGTAGAAGATGACACTGGAGGAGAGCATGGTGGTGCCAGACGATGATGAAGTTTATTCTCTGGTGATACAAGAAAGAAAATTATGAGCGTTTGCTGAATGTTTCAGTGTTTGCTTGTATGCATTTACAATTACCAGGTGAATACGCTGCACAGATCTGCAGTGCAGATGATACTAAGACAACACTGTCAGCACAGCTACCAAGTCAAACTTACAACGAGCACAGTCAGTATATAATATGGTGCTGATTAACAATAACAACCCATTTAAGTTTCAAACATGCCTTTTCTGCTCTAATGTTTTCTCTCTCATGCAAGCTGTTTTATAACCTTGACATTTTCTGCAACAACATTCCCAAACACAATCTGAAAAGTAGCATGCCTTGAAAGGAACATTTGATCAATTATGCTTTAGATCTATTCCAAACATTACCTTTTTTCATCATGACAGGAAACAATGCTGACGTGTCTTGCTGACGTGTCTAGTTCACGTGTTGAGTTAACCTGCTTGGAGCACTGCTGTAGATATAGGGTGTGACTGAGTATTCAGGGTGTCAAGATGTAGCCAATGTCACCGTATATGAACAAGCCTAGAGGTGCTTGGATTGCAGGACACACCCAACTCTCATTTAAAATCATGGTACCCTTTTCACACCCTGGCCATAGAACAACACGACACACGGTCCAAAGATGTTCGTCACCAACTACTTCAATGCCTAGAAGCCGTCACGGCGTGGCATCCTTCCTTGTTGATATTATACTCGTGCTGTTTTGTTTCGTTGACTGACTGATAGACTGTTGTTCGAAAATGTGTGTAAACAGCACCACAAACACGCCGAAAAAGTGCACTACAAGTACAAGCTATCTGGAATTGCTCACGAGTACGTGTGGTTAGCCGCTTCCTGTCGGGTTCACACTCGTCGTGCAAGGCAGAATATACATTCGGTGGATGCAGCGAAGACTCGTTTCCTTGCTGATGTAGAATATGTCGCCGTGCATGGACTGACAGACATCAATCACGCAGAAAACGGTGCAATCATAGTCTTCGCGGGTGCTTGTAAGTGCTAAACTGCATACCGTCCACACTCTTGTCAACATAATTCAAAGAGGAGTCCATGCTTTGACAAATGAAAGCGTGCGGCACTCTCCTTATCGTCTTGGGCATTCCGCGGATCCGTGCGGTGACGAAAATGTGTTGATGGCGCATGTTATATCGCAAAATGATGCACGAGTCGAGTCGACTCACAGTCTCATTTACGGCCGCCATTTTTAGGATTAAAATTATCTCCCTTGCAAGTTGGGGGCGCTTCTGTCTGCTCTTACCTAACTTAGGGCTGGGGGGGGGCTGCCCTATGTTAAGAGCGACATAGGAGCGCTCTTTGGCCAAAGAGCGGTCCGTGAAACGCACCTATCTTAACTTTGCTCTTAACCCCATCTTGACCCCTTAAGAGCTCCTAAGTTAGGATAAGAGCGGTATATGAAACCGGCCCCAGAGCTTTTTGTACCATTGGAAACTATGGCCGAGGTGCACGAGAAAGTTACCAACCGGGTGGGAGTCAGCCGTGGTGTTGGATTGGTTGAAATTGAGATTTGTTGTGATTTCGACCAATCAGACCCCGCGGTTTGTTCTCACCCGTTTGGGTTTCACCCACTTTCGCTTCGTGCATCTCAGCCCATGTTACGCGGGTGATATTTCTTTATTTAAATGAAACATTTTAACAATACTAATTAATTTCATGAATAAAAACTGGTTCCTTATATATCATTGGCCTGCAGTGAAAGAATTTGAAATACTTGCGCATTTTGATTGTCTACGTTCAGTTCATTACAAACATTTCAAAATACATCACTCGCGTAACATGAAGACTAGAGGATGTGACATGGATTTACATACTAACATTTAAATAAAATGAGGACAACAATGAATACTATGCTTTTGTTGAATTTCTGTATCATTATCAAATCTAGCATTAATGAGAAAAAAGAGAATACATTCTAGTTGCCATTTGATATACATTATCATCATTTAAACTGAGGACTGAGAATGCATGTCACAAAGTTACCCAGCTCTGGAGAATAACTCATTTATTTTCTGTGGGCTCTTTTGTACTATAAATGTGTGCGTTTGTGTTTGTGTTTGTGTTTGTGTGTGTGTGTATATTGATAGTTTTGTAGTCTATATGTAAAACGACCTTGTAACTTTACCAAGAATGTTGGCCTTCTTCGCCCACTCGATCGTGTGGTGTACAAATCAAGAAATAACCCCCTCTCTCCTTCTCACCCCTCCCCCCTCTCCGTATCCCACCCCCCTCATCATCATGACTGAAAAGCTGTAGTCGCATAATCTCCTCTGCAATGTTATTTGCTTCTACCCTCGGTCGCCACAGAAGGCTGGCGTCACCATATACCACCCGATACTGCACAACATAAACAACGCAACAAAAGAATCACATAGAGTATAATGTCCCCGCGGACCCCCCTATCTCTCTGTGTGTCTGTCTTTTTGTCTGTCTCTGCCTCTCACTCTGTCTGTCTCTATATGTATCTGTATCTGTACCACAGATACGAATCTCTGTCTGTCTGTCTGTCTGTATGTCTGTATGTCAGTATGTCAGTATGTCTGTCTGTCTGTCTGTCTCTCTCTCTCTCTATCTCTCTCTCTCTGTATTTCTCTGTCTCTCTCACTCTCTGTTTGCCTTTGTTTGTCTGTATCTCTTTCTGTCTGTCTGTCCTTGCCTCTGTCTCTCTCCTCCATCTCTGTCTCTGTCTCTCTCTATCTCTCTCTCTCTCTTTTTACGTTTTACGTTTGTCACGTTTTAAAGTCAAATGAATGACCTAAAACGGTCAATTACTGCTAACTGACTAACCACACCACGATCCACTCTCGCAGTCACACAAACAAGTTAGAAACAACAAAAGTATAAGTTCTAGACGTCTGTTTATATACACTAACTCTCCACCTCCCTCTTCTCGTGAAGCCAAAAGTGTTTTTACGACCAAGTCGTAAAGCAATAATAACTGACAAAAGCCAGTTAGAGTTTATGAAATAATAAGAACACGCTGAACCGTGTAAAGTTAGAAAACACTTAGCTGCTCTGTGAAAAGTCTTAGCCTGTACAGGCGTTAACACTCCACGTTGTCACAACTCAAAGTTCTTCATAAAGGGTTAGAAAGATGACAAGGTGGGGGGGGCGTTTACGCATGGGTGCACTCAACTCTCAGTGTAGCCAGGGTACATTCGATGAAACGCAGTGGAGCAGTGGAGCATACGGGTGAAAGTTGGAGCAACACCAGTAACAGCCGTAGAACAGCAACCGTAGAACAAAGGACAGCAACAGTGTAGCCCGTCTTCAACAGCAAACAGGTAGCAGCCAGGTAGCAAACGTCCAGCAAACGTACAGCAACACCTCCAGCAACAACCAGCAACAAGCTCAACAGCTCGTAAAACGTAGCTCTCCCAAGCAAACCGCTTGAATATTTGGCTCCCGCTCGTCAGCGAAAGCATGTAGCCAAATCCCCCACGTCCTAAGCCTTCTGCGTTCTGCACTGACGCCAGAAGCCCGTTGGTCGACCTAAACCAGTCATGCAACGCGTTGGAATCCTCCAAATCTTAGTCACGGAAACTCAGACCTTGTCGTCTGTAAAGCTTGTAGCGAAAAGAAAGAAAGCCGGGGAAAAGAAAAACCATGTGATCTCCCTGACCAATCAGCAATCGCTTCCCCAAACCAAGCGATCTTCCTGACCAATCACTGGTCGCCTACCAAACACACCTATAGCATGCTTGGAACACGTGATCTAAACGGTGAGCGAAATCACCCGATACCCGCACGGTTTCTACGTGAATTACGTGAAGGTCTGCCACAACTTTTTCCCCCAAAGCTGTGGCCAGCACAGGCGCATTACGTTGCAATTTGAGAAAGGCGCCCAACAAAGTTACTTTCTCAAACGTGTCACTGAAACTGTGACACACTCTCTCTCTCTCTCTCTCTCTCTCTCTCTCTCTCTCTCTCTCTCTCTCTCTCTCTCTCTCTCTCTCTCTCTCTCTCTCTCTCTCTCTCTCACTCTCTCTCTCTCTCTCTCTCTCTCTCTCTCTCTCTCCCAACAACTCGCTGGCATCTATGGTATTTGTATATTCACCACCAAGAACTGCATAACAAAAACAACGCTGTTGGCTCAAACCCCGAGGCCAGAGTGTTACAAAAATGTGCATACATGTGCATACCAGTACTCTGTCTGCCCCTTGCATTGTGTCTGCAACTGGCTGGCCATTGTCCGAATGGAGATGACCTCCTGACTGTCTGGTCAGCGTATAACTCTCGCGCCAACTCCTTATGAATAGGGCTCATTAGTTTTAATGAAATTGGCTGTGGGCAGAGCCACCTTGTCACAGTCGCTTGTGTGTGAAAGCAGCGCGGAATAATTCACTGCTGTCGGCTGGGGTCGTACCAGCAGCGGTCGTGGTACAACAACGTTTGACTTTGGTTTGTTGACCAGGGTAGCAGATGTTTCTGAAGATACGAAACGATGTGTTTTGCAAGTGTCTTCATCTTCTTTTTTCCTTTCTTCCTTAACTCTTCCAACTCCCTTACGCCCCCCCCCCCCCCTATCTCTGGCCCTGTTTCTATTTCTGTCTCCCCTCTCTCTCTCTCTCTCTCTCTCTCTCTCTCTCTCTCTCTCTCTCTCTCTCTCTCTCTGTCTGTCTCTCTGTCTCTGTCTGTCTGTCTGTCTGTCTGTCTGTCTGTCTCTCTCACACACACACACACACACACACACAGACACGTCGCTTTTATTATCTGATTATCTCAGCTGAAACAACACTCAAATCACCAATTCAACACCCCCGAAGTACAAATCATCATAAAAGGGAGCTGGTCCGCCCAATCAGCCGAGAGCCATGTTGAGCAAAAAAAGAAAGTTACTGACGCACACAGCACGCGGGGGCACCCGGGGAATGGCTTGCCCTCAGATGATGACTAATATGTTTCAGCTCAGAACTGCAAGCGCGCTCCGAGATACAGCACGGCAAATGACCGATAAAGATCGAGCCATGAAAAATATCACTTTGATGGCTGGCGTCATTTACATCCCTTTCGCAGTCCATTCGCCTCGCCAAATTGATCCCCGTTAGCTAAAGGGCCATGTCACCGTTCGTAGAAGAAAATCACCACCGGTTTTACAGACGAATTCTCTTTTCAAACCTATTCACTTCACAGTAGAATGCTCTTTTTAACGTATTCTTTTTACAGTAGAATTCTCCCCACAGTAGAATTCTCTTTTCAACGTATTCTCTTTAAAAACAAGTACAGTAATGATGCTGAGGAAGAAAGCTTCGCAGTGATCTGACAAGCGATCGTAACGCCGTTTTCCCCTTAAGGGAAAAGGCGATTATGCGAATCTAACGCTGGACAAATGAAGGGAGAATAAATGGTCCACTGCCGAATGGAACTCTCGTTTGGAAGGCCATCCTGCTAGCCAGACCTTGGCAAGCGCCGGCTTTTGTTGTTTTCAATTATGGGAATTAATTTGCAGCCTGAAGGTCCCAGTTGGGAACAACACGCTTCATTCATAAACACAGGGAATTCAAACACGACAATACTTGCTTCAAGTGATCGTCTTTTTCATTCGTGTAAAGAAGTACGGTCGGGGTGGGGGTTGTGGAGGAGAGAGAGAGAGAGAGAGAGAGAGAGAGAGAGAGAGAGAGAGAAAGAGAGAGAGAGAGAGAGAGAGAGAGAGAGAGAGAGAGAGAGAGAGAGAGAGAGAGAGAGAGGAGAGATAAGAAATACCAACGAATGAGAGAGAGAGAGGGGATTTAGAAAGAAAAAAGATCAAGAGAGAGAGAGAGAAACAGAGAGAGGGAGACAGAGACAGACAGAGACAGACAGAGACAGACAGAGACAGAAATTGAGCTACAGGCAGACAGACTTTTTTTCAAGTGATACAAATGAGATTTTGACGTTTCTTGACAAGAGAATAAAACAAGACCCGGGAGATGTTTTATTCCTGTACATTTCCCTTGGAAAACTGTCTGCAACACAGGCATATAAACACCTCTGGCAGTAGCCGCAATGCACTAATTTTTCCCTCGTTCATTTTTTTTTCTTCTGCGTGCTCAATTTTTTATACACGAAAAAAGAACAAAAAAGAATCATAGACAGTCAGAAAGGAAAATGAGAGAGGAAAGAAACAAAGAAACAAAGAAAGAGAAAGACAGAAAGACAAAATGAGAAAGACAGACAGAATGAAATAAAAAATTAAATAAATAAAGAAAGAGAGAAAAAGAACAAGAAAAAAAAAGAAAGAAAGAAGGAAAGAAAGAAAAGAGAAAAGCAAGCATTTGTTTTCTTCTTCTTGTCAGTTGCCATCTTGCCAATAATAAGAGGTTCATGCTGTCTAGCGACTATTTTTCTTCGTTTTTTCTTTACCGTGAGAAGAAATTGCTTTCGCAAAAAAAGGCATTGGCGTCAGTTTGTCAATAAGTGAAAATAAGAACGATAGAGTCACATGTTAAGTAAAAATAAAAAGCAATTTCTGTGGGATTATTCTCGTTATTACCTGTTTTTCATATTTAGAAGCTCAAACAAAGCAATCCAAGCAAAAATAAGATCTTCGATGGGCGTATCCTCTAGTTGTTTACGAACATTCAAATGGCTAAAAGCAACCTTTGTCTTGATAGAAAAGAAGAATACAACATATTGTATGCATCGAATGGTACGCGTATCTTTGTAAATCTTCCTGTGTGTCTGTCTCTCTCTTTTTCTATGTATGTCTCTCTCTGTCTTTGTGTGTCTGTGTGTCTGTGTGTCTTTCTGTGGGTCTGTGGGTCTGTCTGTCTCTTTTGCAGTGTTAAAAACTCACAAGAACCTTGACATAAAAAACTTGAGAGTGGACAAACAAAGGGCACAACAGACAAAAATAAATAGAAAATGCTGTGTGTGATTTACCTCAGAATGTGTCCAAGATGGTTGCAGCAATGACAAGATGTGAGGACATCTCCAAATAAAGTATGCCATATGTATCGTTCCTATTTGTTTATCAACTATACCTTAGTGTGCCTGCTATTAAAAGACGTCGTTAGGACCACTCAAAATGTCCCTATAATTATTACAGATTACTTCTATAAATGTTGTACGTGCTGTGAAAGGACATCCTATGGACCAGTCACAAATGTCCTTGTGGTACAGATTACTTCCATAATAGCAATTAAAAGGCGTCCTTTGGACCACTCAAAAATGTCACTAAAGATTACTTCTATGACCGTGGCATCTGCTATTAAAAGACGTCCCTGTGACCACTCAAAAATGTCCCTATATTACAGATTACTTCCATTACCGTTGTACCTGCTATGAAAAGACTACCAAGATATAGAGACCAAAAAAAGTCCCAATATTGCCGATTGTTTTTCATAACCGCGGTACATTTGGGCCAGTCAAAAGTATCTCTATATTACAGATTACTTCCATGACCGTGGCACTTGCCTTTAAAAGACGGCTTTGGTACCATTCAAAGGTGTCCCTATATTACATATATATATATAAAACATAAGAAATTGTGAAAGAAACAATTGAAAGTCAGCAGAGACTTTCTTCCGAGATTTGTTAAAATCTCTTAGCAGAGAAAGAGAAAGAGAGAAAAAAGTATCCCTTCACAGACAGCCTATTGGGAGCATCAGACCCTCCTTAAGGGGGACCAAGATTTACAATGCAAAGTCCCTTTGTGGGGGACGTATCACAAGGAAATCTAGTCCTGAGGAGGACCATTGTTTTTGTACCTAGACCAGACACGTGTTTCGACACTATTGTGTCTCATCAGTGGTCAGGTGGTACTGATTATATATATTATATATTACTTCCATGACCGTGGTACATTCTATGAAAGGACAACCTTGGGATATCAATGCAAAGTGGTTTTAGATTACAAACGCCCGTTCACAGCAGGTACTTTCATTCCTTTAAGGGTGCATGCCACCCTTTACACTGTCTGAACCGACTGTCACTCTGAGCCACTCCAGTAACTTGATGTTTCAACAGTCTGAAAGCGTTTAAAGTAGGGAGGTAAGTGAATTTTGACCCAAAAAGGTCACAGAATAACGACTAAAGGAGAAGAGTAACAAGGTTGGCCGACATGAAAGTGGGATGGGGAGAAAGAGAGAGAGAGAGAGTGAGAGAGAGAGAGGGAGAGAGAGAGAGAGATCGAGAGAGAGAGAGAGAGAGGGTGCAGAGAGAGAGAGAGAGAAAGAGAGAGAGAGAGAGGGTGCAGAGAGAGAGAGAGAGAGAGAGAGAGAGAGAGAAAGAGAGAGAGAGGGTGCAGAGAGAGAGAGAGAGAGTGTGAGAGAGAGAGAGAGACTGAGAGAGATAGAGACAGAGTGTGAGAGAGAGAGACAGAGAGAAAGTGTGTGAGAGAGAGAGAGTGTGTGAGAAAGAGAGAAAGAGTAAGAGAGAGAGTGTGAGAGAGAGTGTGAGAGAGAGAGAGAGTGTGAGAGAGTGAGAGAGTGTGAGAGTGTGAGTGAGAGTGTGAGAGAGAGAGAGAGAGAGAGAGAGAGAGAGAGAGTGAGAGAGAGAGAGAGAGAGAGAGAACTCAGAACTCAGAACTTTATTACATAAGGATAAAGGTTTTAGGCTTAGCCTAATCTTCCAACCTGTCCTTGGAACATATACAGAGAATAATTGTAGACAAAAGCAAAGACTGCGCACATACCTCATCAAAGTATTAAACTAATAAAACATCAAAATAATGGTCGAGTATAAACATAAAAAATATTGGACTCACAAAGTCATATAAAACAAAACCAGACACAAACAAATGTAAATGTTTGGTTTTTTTCTTTAAAAAGTACAGCAATGTATCTGATGCTTTTGTCTTGTGGTAATAACAATGCTTTTAGTTTTTTCTGGGTGCAGTATCATGGCATTTGATGTGCACCATTTCGCAACTTCGTCCAAAGTGTTCTTCAGGAGAGAGTGAGAGAGAGAGTGAGAGTGAGAGAGAGAGTGAGAGTGAGAGAGAGAGAGAGTGAGAGAGTTAGAGAGTGTGAGAGAGAGTGAGAGTGACTGAGAGTGACTGAGAGAGAGAGAGACAGAGACAGAGACAGAGACAGAGAAAGAGAGATAGAGAGAGGGAGAGAGAGAGAGAAAGAGAGAGTGAGAGAGAGAGTGAGAGAGGGAGAGAGAGTGAGAGAGAGAGTGAGAGAGAGAGAGCGAGAGAGAGAGAGTGAGAGAGAGAGACAGAGAGAGAGAAAGAGAGAGAGAGTGAGAGAGAGAGTGTGAGACAGAGAGAGAGAGAGAGAGAGAGAGAGTGAGAGAGAGAGGGAGACAGAGATAGAAACAGAGAGAAAGACACACACAGAGAGACAGAGAGAGAAAAAGCGAGTCAGACAGACAGACAGAAAGTGAGGCAGAGAGACAGACACAGAGAACTAGAGAGACAGAGCAAGACAAGAAACAGAGAGTGTGAGAATGAGAGAGTAAAACTACAAGGTCATACACAGTCATTTATAAAAGGCATTTTAATTTTATATTGATGAATGAAACACTGAAGCAAAAAATGCCTTTACTGTATCGTAATTTGGAGAGAATGGGGGAGATTGAGGAGAAAAATGAAATTGAAGAGAAAAACGAAGAGGGATAAAGAAAGGGGCGAAGGATTATGGGCGGGCCTGTTGGAGAGCAAAAACAAAACAAACAAAAAAACCAAAAAACGAAACAAAATACACACACACACACACATACTGGAAAAAGGTATAAAGTATTTCAGCTGCGTTGCTATGAGAGCTTAACGTTGCGCAAAGGAATTGGGGGGGGGGGGGGCATGGCAGGAGAGTGTAAGAGAGGGTGGGAAAGATTAATGAGGCAGAAAGGGAAATGTAAAGCTTAGGAAGACAGCAGCAAAGGCTGTCAAGCCCGTGGAGCTGAAATTTAGCTCAGGGAGGGGTGTGTGAAGGAAGGGAAAAGCAAGACTGAAGGACTGACTATTAGGGTTTAACGTCCTCTTAGACCAACTGGTCTATATTGGGACAGGTATTGGTAATACGCTGAAGATATGGTGTGATACTTTGATTCGAACAAGCCCGCTGTGGCTGTCTTCTTCGACACACCAGCATTGGGTTTGTCTCGTCAAAGTATCGAAATACGATCATGATAATCGGAGACGAGAGATGATGCATGCGTGTCTTCGTGTTTTCCAAGCCCTGAGACTTTCGCTGTGAACGTGGGATCTTTTTCGTGCGCATGTGTGCACACGGGGGTGTTCGAACACAGAAGAGAGTCTGCACAAAGTTGACTCCGAGAAATAAATCTCTCGCCGAACGTGGGGATCGAACCCACGCTGATTGCGACCAACTGGCTATAAAGCCAGCGCGCTACCAACTGAGCTACGTCCCCGCCCTAGACTGAAGGAGTTTTGACGCAAGAGAGTATCAACCTGGTTCTGGTCATTGACAGAGTGTAATCAGGGGAGGGCGGAGAGGGACAATGACAATGACAATGCCAATTCTTTATTTTTCAAAGAACAAGAATAGATGCTTATTTTGTTGTTGTTGTGCAAAGTGGGACGAAACGAGACAGCAGGGAGAAAGAAAACAACAACAGTTTAGCACGTTAAGAGTGGGGGTGGGAGTGCAGAGAAATAACGTAGACACAGAGAGTATAACAGCTAAACGTTAACATAAAAATGTCCACCTCTGTGGCCAAAAGGTTGTTACAGTCGAACCTTTACTTGCGACCACTTGTTGAAAACAGCCACCTTTCCCCAACGACTATTCAAAGGATCCGAGACATATTTTTCGTCTATATAATTCACCTGTCCATAGCGACTAACCTTTCAATAACGACCGTTTTTGGTCGGTCCCTTGGTTGGTTGTTTTAAAAACAACTTTGACTGTATGTTAGAGAAGCGGGCAAGGGGGAGGAAGAGGTATCCAAGTTAGTGCAGCTGAATGATTGTTTAAAAAGTGATGGAGGGAGGGAAAGACTCAATCAAAAAGAACTAATGTTAGAGGGAGAAAAAGAGGGCGAAGAGAACAGAGCGGAGAGAGAGAGAGAGAGAGAGAGAGAGAGAGAGAGAGAGAGAGAGAGAGACAGAGACAGAGAGACAGAGAGAGACAGACAGAGAGAGACAGAGAGACAGAGAGAGAGACAGAGGGAGACAGAGAGACAGACACACAGACAGACAGACTAACAGACAGACAGACGGAGGGACGGACGAACAAACAGACAGACAGACAGACAGACAGACGGACAACAACAAAACAGACAGACAGAGACAGGTACAGAGAGTGGGGGTAAGGGGGGAAGAAGAGAGTATCCAACTCTGTAGCTAAACGGTTCTTGATAGAAGGTAAAACGCGGAAGGTTACATAAATAAAGAAGAGGTAAGAAAGAAAAAAACCACGAAAAACGGCTTCATGAAAGAGGAACAAGAAACAAGAAGGTGACTGCTAGGAGAGGGAGGGAAGGGTAGTAGGAGAAGGGGTTGTAGCAAAAAGGAAAAGGATAAGACGGTGCTGGCAGCACGAGGAAATTGCACGGTCAAGCGTTTCCTGGCAGTCCCCAAATCCTCCCCCCAGATCCCAAACACACGCCCGTCAGGACCTGATTGGGATTCATGACCAACGGACGACATCATTAATTTAGTTTCGGTGATGGGGCGAAAGTGAAGAAAGCTCAATTTCCACTGCCTCAGACTGTAATTAAGCGCATCTATTCCCATCGCTGGCAACGCGACAGTGTCAGCGGGATCTCGGAGACGTCTCTAAAACTCTATCTTTCTTCTTTTGAGGAAGTGGGACCAGAGTTCTTGTTGCATGTCGCAACGCTCGTTTGAGTCAGAGAATTACGGCTTCTTCTTTGAAAAAAAAAAATTCAGGTGAATGTGTATGTGAGCTTTTTTCTGCAGAGGTTATGAAAAGAGAGAGAGAGAGAGAGAGAGAGAGGGAGACAGAAAGAAAGAGAGATAGATAGAGTTAGAGAGAGAGAGAGAGAGAGAGAGAGAGCGAGACAGACAGAGAGAGACAAGAGAAAGAGAGAGAGAGAGAGAGAATGAGAGAGAGAGAGAGAGAGAGAGAGAGAGAGAGAGAGAGAGAGAGAGTGAGAGAGAGAAAGAAAGCGAGAAAGAAAGAGAGAGAGACAGATACAGAGAGACTTTCCTTGTCTGTCTCTGCCTGTCTCTCTCTCTCTCTCTCTCTCTCTCTCTCTCTCTCTCTCTCTCTCCCCCCCCCCCCCCGCTCTCTCCCCCCCCCCGCTCTCTCCCCCCCCCCCCCCCGCTCTCTCTCTCTCTCTCTCTCTCTCTCTCTCTCTCTCTCTCTCTCTCTCTCTCTCTTTATCTCGCTCTTTTGTTTGTTTGTTTCTGTCCAAATCCACCCTCCCCCTTCCCTCTCATCTTCCCCTCTTTCTCCCAATAAACAAAACCTCGCGTGAAAATATGAGATGCGGTAATAAACACGACTCAATCATCATCAAAACATGTCAAAATCTTCAAAAATGTCATGGACAACTGATACATTTCCAAAAAGTTTACAGTGTGCTGAAAAGGACATTCTGTGGTATTATTTCTTCAACACCTGCTCAATTTCTCTCCGGTTTCGAATATTTACTGGATTCTGAGCATGTAAAAGTAATGTAAAATTCTGTTAGAGCATCAAAAGGCGTATGCAGTTTTTAAAAAGAAAATTAACACCGATGGACTTTTTAAAATCTTCCTTTCATTTTTATTTATCTTGTGTTTTTGTTTCATTTTTAGAAATATAAAGTCATTCTCCTGTTTTTAGTTGAACATAGGATGGGTTTCATGAAGCTATTTTTAACAGGCGCACATCATCAGAGCTTGAGAAATTTAGATTCAAATTTACTTTACCTGATAGTAATTTGACAAGTAATTTTTGGCCAAGGAGCAGAAAAGATCAAATGAATATACACTTTATTCAACGCCTGGTTAATAGTCACCTGGCTGGCTATAGTGGAAAGGTTACTTTTGGTGGTCACATTAGATATTATGTTTTTTGGAAAGTTCGTTTTATTTGCAGCCACAGTTCGGTAAACGACAAATGGCTAAACCCAACCACCTAAGAATGAGAAGCGTTTTTGTAACATGACCCATATTCTGCAAAAATGCAGCCATGACGCAGGGGGTAGGTTACACAAAACCGTCATGTACCGCTTGACTGCATACGGATATAAGCAAATTATACCTTAAACAAAAGCTAAAGATTTTTGCCATCAGACAGCAAGTAAAATGCCTAATTCGTATACACAGTTTTATTTTTAACAACATCTGTATAACATGCGGACGACAAAACAGGAAATGACATTTTCTCAATCGATATGTATAGCTAACTGAACGGCTGGTTGAAACCGCAATCAAAAACATCTTGAAAATTGTTTATTCTCACAGCTAGAATTATTTTACATCAACAATTGTTAATTTACCGAGGAAAACAACAGTCACATAAGATACATAATGGATGATTTTGAATCAACTCCGAAAACCGAACCGGGTCGAAGCAAAAAAGAGTTTACACATACACAGGCTTGAAAAAGGATAATTTGGTTCAATCTGTTAGATTTTTACCCATAACGTTAAAGATCAGCTTAATATAAAAGGAAAGTGATCATTGTAAAAGGATTTTGCTATCGCAAAATAATTCAACTTCCGGTTTTACCACATGGCGTCAATAATATTATCAATTTATTACATAGCGTGCATTTGTCAGAAATTATACTAAATGTTAGAAGCGATCTTAAAGTGAAAGTAACGTTTAATAAAAGTATGCGCATTTATTTATTGATTGATATATGACTAAAATAATGGACATGTAATTTAAACGTACAAAACGACATTTTGTACACTACCTCTCTAAAAAAAAAACCGCGACTATGACCGACCGATATGTATGTGTAAATTAGGTCATTGTTAGTGATGAAAACGGGTTTTCTTTAAAAGATAACACGCAAACTGTGAAGTTCAAGCCCATAAATGATTTTAGTACGACTTCTTCAAAACAGGTCTGTTTTTCACTCCACCAGTTTCAGTTTTAATAAAATATATGTATAGCTCTCATTTTCAAATAAAAACTTATCTGCAATTCACTTAACCAAATACACAATGAACCTAGAAGGTATTAGAGTGAGACACTTTACAGTGAAATATGTTATGATTCCCCTTATTTCAAAATATATGCATTTTAATTGGCAGACACGATTCACGTCGTTGGTACGTGTCCTCGGGTGAGGCAACCGTTAGCATTTTTTGTCGTAAAAATTGACATTTTTAAACATAAATCATGGACAAAAAACTAATTCTACAAAAAGTGCAGGTTTTCTTGGTGTAGTCAGTTAAAGCATCTTAAAATTCAAGAAATTGTGCAATTACGTGTATGTATTTGAAATGGCAGAAAATATTGAATGAAAGTGATTTTTGACTGATTGAAACCCTACCCCCACTAACAAAATGTGCCCTGAGATTAGGGGTGTTAGTTGAAGATGAATGAATAATGGCTATGGTTTTCCCCTAAAGTATTCAAAACCTAAACATATACATAGGCAAGATGTTCTACATTAACACAATTAACTTTTTAAACACATACATATGCTTAGTACACGATACTTCCGGTTTTTCTACCGGATGACTTATACATTTAGGGGGTAAACACCTTATCGTAGAAAAAGCTTTATTTTCAAAAAGTGCAAGTAATTATTAAAAATCATACATAATATTTATATATTGGAGTTAATTTTCCTTCGAAAGTCATTTGTTTCAAGTGGCAGACAATGTCAGTTGGAGAGTTACATGTACGTAAAGTGTATAACTGTTGTCTGTGATTAGTGCATTGTGAACACATGGGCACCATTTGATCCTAAATGCTAAACGATGTCGTGATCATACCACAGTTTTAGGATAATTTACATCGCATCGATTACTAAATTGATGGTAGAATTTCACTGATAAATTCTATTTCCGGTAGCGTCAGTGCCGTTATCTGAGATAGTAACGTTTTACATGGTTTCACGTTCAGTGGTGAAGGTAACGTGTGGTTTAACAAAATTACTTGCACATACAATAGTGAAGTCTGTCTGTGTGTCTTTGTTTGTGTGTTTGTCTATGTCTGTCTGTGTGTTCGTCTGTTTGTCTCTCCCTCTGTGTGTCTATCTCTTTCTCTCTGTGTCTTTGTCTGTCTGTCTGTGTCTCTCTCTCACTCTCTCTCTCTCTCTCTCTCTCTCTCTCTCTCTCTCTCTCTCTCTCTCTCTCTCTCTCTCTCTCTCTCTCTCTCTCTCTCTCTCTCTCTCTCTCTCTCTCTCTCTCTGCGAGGTAGGTGCACTTAAAGAGAAAGCAATACAGAAAGAAATGCATTTCTCTACCAAGAATGAAGTTTGTCTGTCTGTGTAATTGTGTGCGTGTTTTTTTGGTTGCGTAAGTGTTTCTCTATAAGCATCTCTACGTCTTTGTTTGCGTACATAAGTGCGTGCGTGCATGTGTGGGGGTTTCTGTGTCGGTTTGTCTCACTGTGTGTATGTCTGTCATTTTGTCGGTATGTTTGTGTATGTCTTTGTGTGTGTGTGTGTGTGTGTGTGTGTGTGTGTGTGTGTGTGTGTGTGCGTGTGTGTGTGTGTGTGTGTGTGTGTGTGTGTGTGTGTGTGCGTGCGTGCGTGCGCGCGCGCGCGTGTGTGTGTGTGTGTATGAGTGCGTGCGTGTGTGTGTGTGTGTGTGTATGTGTGTGTGTGTGTGTGTGTGTGTGTGTGTGTGTGTGATTGCAATTATTCCTCCTTTTTACATTTAGTCAAGTTTTGACTAAATGTTTTAACGTAGAGCGGGGAATCGAGACGAGGGTCGTGGTGTATGTGCGTGTGTGTGTCTGTGTGTGTGTGTGTGTGTGTAGAGCGATTTAGACTAAACAACTGGACCGATCTTTCTGAAATTTGACATGAGAGTTGCTGGGTATGATATCCCCAGACGTTTTTTTCAGTTTTTTGATAAATGTATTTGATGACGTCATATCCGGCTTTTCGTGAAAATTGAGGCGGCACTGTCACGCTCTCATTTTTCAACCAAATTGGTTGAAATTTTCGTCAAGTAAGTTTCGACAAAGCCCAGACTTCGGTATTGCATTTCAGTTTGGTGGCTTAAAAATCAATTGATGACTTTCGTCATTAAAAATCTGAAAATTGTAAAAAAAATACTTTTTTTATAAAACGATCCAAATTTACGTTCATCGTATTGTCCATCATTTTCTGATTCCAAAAACATATAAATATGTTATATTTGGATTAAAAACAAGCTCTAAAAATTAAAAATGTAAAAATTATTATCAAAATTAAATTTTTGAAATCAATTTAAAAACACTTTCATCTTATTCCTTGTCGGTTCCTGATTCCAAAAACATATAGATATGATTTGTTTGGATTAAAAACACGCTCAGAAAGTTAAAACGAAGAGAGGTACAGAAAAGCGTGCTATCCTTCTCAGCGCAACTACTACCCCGCTCTTCTTGTCAATTTCACAAAAACAAACAGATAATGACGTCATTTTAAGTGGCACAAACGTGTACATGAATGCCTTCCCTTTCGAATGATTTACAGTTATATAATTTCTGTCAAGCGGTTTAAGTTTTATGTCCGTTTTATGAACCCAACCCTCAAAACAAGAATAGTAACGCCATACACACAAACCAACGTTTTTCTCACCGGTGGTTTGGAATATTGCCCTAAAACTTTCGATTTAGTGTTGTGGTGTTAAAATCTATCAGAAAAAAGTGTTTGCTAACGTGGAGCCAAAAAGTAACCAAAACGGTCCTTTGCCGACTATAAGGTTATATGGCGTATGGGGAATGGGGGAGTTTGGAGTCTTTCAATTTTGTTGTTGTTGTTTTATCATGCTTCGAATTCGCGCTGCGTAAAAAAACATAGCTACTTATATTCCGAGTTTCTTCTTCAAAACGCATTGTATGTATTAATAAACATAACTGCCAGTGAATGAGGTTAACATTCAATGAGACGGTCATATTTGAATTTCGGATATTTGTTTTCTCAGAAATGGAACAAGGAACTGCAGGTGAAAGGAACTACCAAGAAAAACAAGAAACATGTTCTCATCAGGAAACGGTAACAGTTTGTTTTCAACAAATTCATTTTTTGAACAAATTCATGTATTCTTGTTGCTGTTTTTGTGGAGAGCACATTTTTGTTACCGTTATCTTGTTTGCTTTAGCAGTCAACTTTAATAACAGCAAGCGACTAAAATGAATACCAGGTAAATGTTTAAAGATTACAGCAGTAAATGACTACAAATGTTAAGTTTTAGAACTTTTTTTCGAGTCTTTGAGGCTGTCACTTGACACGAACGTAACCTTACAAAATTAATGAAAAATAAAAATAAAGACGTACAGAAAAAAATCTGCAACTACAAGCAATTTATCCCCCAAACTCGAACTTCCAAAAAAGACCACAACCAAGATCTAAGACAAAACTTTTTGGAATTATTCCAAGCGGGAAAAAGCGAGAAGAAACTTTGCAAACCTATTTCCTGTCTGTGCAAGCGCTGCATGCTGGGAAGACAATCAGCGGACGCAGCGAGCTAACTAAATGTTCACCTCGAGAGCCAACCTCAAACTGAGAACTAATTCCTTTGTCCTACGGGACGAATCAGCCATCGGGCGACAAGACGACCATTGGCAATGCCCGGGCTGAATTTATTTTTTTGCTTAGGGTCGAGAGAATCTCAGGACACTCGGACGGAAAACAGTTTTTGTTTTTGGTTTTTTTAAACAAAACTTTATTCAATTTAAATGTCGTGACGAATATACAATACCAGGCTTTAAGGATTCGTACTCACAGGCATAGCTTATAATGGCAGGTTGACAGACAGACAGACATAAACACACACACACACACACACACACACACACACACACACACACACACGCACGCACCCACACACACACACACCGTCGCACACACACACACACACACGCACGCACACACGCACACTCACGCACGCACGCAAGCACACACACTCACACACACACACGCACGCACATACGCACGCACGCACGCACGCACGCACGCACGCACGCACGCACACACACACGAAACCGCAGAGGGCTACTCGTTCTTTGAGCCACTTTCAAAGTGCTGCGGTACCACAACCCCCCCCCCCCCACCCACACACACACACACATTTGTTTTCCTTGTTATTTGAGCTATTTTGAGCCACAATGGCACTCCGCAACAAGAGGAGAACCAACAATTTCTCTGTGCCGCAGTGCCAAACTACCAACTCCAGTCGACAAACAACGGCAATCAGAAGAGAAGAAGATGTCATAAAAATGACACGACGAAGCCTGGCGATCCATCTGTCCAGTCCAATAACCCGCTAGTACCGCCATCTGCTGGCTAAGTGCTGCGAGGTATAATCCGCTGTGAGGGCGAGTACCCTACAAGCAAGTTCCATCCCGTCAAAGCGGAACATCCTTCGTGTCCCGTGCCGTGTGGCTGTTATCAGCACGTAAATACCAGTCTGCCGTGTGAAATTGACAATGGTTGAACATTTTGCTGCAGGTGACGATAATACATTGACCTCAGATCAGGTAGCTAAACTATGCCAAATTTTAATCAGCGAGCGGTTTGCTTCGCCCAGCTCTCCTGTGTCAGGAGCCGAATTCCGTTTTTCATCATATTGTATTTAGTCCACATAGATACCCATCCGTCAAAGCATTGCATATACACGGCTAAAACGCTTCGCATAGTATAAACAAACACAAAGACGATATGATTATTCCCTTCGGCCTTTTCACATTATCGGATTTCGCTCTGTTCGGAACGAATTTGCTTGGTTCTATTGAAGGATAAACCATCGAAGTTTATTGGAAACATTCTTATCGTAGAAGGCCAACCGATTTGCAAGTAGAGATGTAACGACGATGAAAGGGCACCCTTGGGACCAGCCAAAGGTGTCCCGACATTGCAGGTGGCCTGTCATGACAGGGATACATTTAGGCAAGTTAATAGAGAAAGGGACAACAAAAAGTGTCCTTTAATGGGAGGCGTCCTCTCATCGGAGGGGCCTGACATCACAAATACCACTGCGAAGCCAGAAACGAGTGCAGGCGTAACCTTCCCATAAATAAGGAATACTACATGGCTTGCTTGCTGTGTCGTATTAGATTTACACGAGTTTGCTTTTTATATTGAACTGCGAGCGAAAGCGAGCTGTTCACTATTTGAAAGAGCAACGAGTGTAAATCTGATACGAAATAGCTAGCCATGTAGTATTCTGTTTATCCTACAAACTGTACTTACGTGTATTTTACCGAAAATGTCCTGCAGTCGAGGCAGCTAAATTGAAGACGCTTGTTTTGGAACCTCGATCTCGTGCAATCTATTACGTCAAAATTAAAGAAACGTCACTCTGAAAGTGTGGCGTGACGTGTTAGTTCTAAAAATTCATCGAGGGTAATTAGCGAGCGCAATTATTTTTTTTTCTATAATGACGTTTGTCTCGGTGACTTTGGCATCATAAGCAGTGGAAAAAACAGGTCCCTGCCAGACTTGCTTGACATGACCTCATTTACATGATATACACACGTGTGATTTGAACGATTATTATCCCACGAGTGTCTCTCTCACGAATGTAGGATAAATAACAATGTTCAATGAACCAGTCACTCTGATTCAATCTTCAGAAAATCAAAATGCCGTCATCATAATTCAGTCGTCATCAATGCTCGTGCAACAGGAGTACCAAACCGCCATGACCTTGACACGAACAACCTGTCATAGAAATTGACTTTTCACCCTGTCAGAAGCGGCACATGCGTGGACTAACTGCCCGGGGGGTACAGGGGACCGTGCCAACTACGTTTTTCACGTGCTAGTTACCTGTTTCGCAGCCGGTAATTTCCGCGCATATGTAAATTCCGCGCTTGTAAAATACATGTATGCTCCGCGCAATATCGGGTTGTAACTTCCGCGCACGAATTACTGGTTCGGCTCATACAACTTGCGCGCGTGCACCGACAGGAAGGAATACGTCAAGTCCATGGCCTGGAAAAATTTGCCGGCCATGCTGTGACTTCCCCCCTCTTGTACCTTTGCTGCAGTCTCTGTGACTGTGATACCAGACACCCGAAATTTCTGTAATTTCTGTTATATAATAAGTGAACAAAATATTCTTATACGCATGGTTTAAGTCTTCATTCGTTTTTATCGACTTGTCTGTGTAATAAAGACGTGTTCAATATATAGATATACAGTGTCAGTTTTCATGGATATACAAGTGTCAGTTGTTAATGTCTCAATGTCTCACATTTGACCGAGCAAAGACACGCGCGCTAGTTTCACATCACATTTTGCTAAAACACGCGCGCATCTTACATATACACCACGCGCGGGAGTTTCACATGCGCGGAAGCTTCAAAATTGGGAAAGTGCGCGGAGTGTTCATGCACCCACCTGTTTATTGTGCAGGTGTGTGAACCGGTGCTTTTGGCCGGCGGGTAGTCTTGGGTGAAAGTGATGAGTTTTGGCGTGGATGCTGTGAGCACGTTGATGTGTGCTGGAAATTGGTACGTTAATGCGGTAGTGGGTTTTTGTGTTTTGTGTTTTTTGCCGTGGAGTGGAATTGCAGAATAGGTAATAGGGAAAAGTTGGTAATGAAAAAAATAAACCAGATTTGTACACTTCGTTTTTTGGGAAAGGTCTGTTTTGTAATAAATGTTCATAAACAATGAGGCACAAAGGCTACTGAACCTAATTCGAAATCACACAAACACAAACCATACCCATCTGCAAGACCAGATGAACTCTCACAGATACAACATCTGACTGTATTTACACAAAAAGACAGCATAACAGCACATACAAGACAGTCAAACACTGACAAACAGACAAAATAAAACACACAGAAACAAACACACAAACAACCAAATACACACACACACACACACATACATACACACACACACACACACACACACACACACACACACACACACACACGTACAGGGGAGCAATTAAGCCACCAATAAACCCACACACAGACCTTCCCATAATTTCATTAGGGGCAGTGGCACCAGAAGGCCCAGGCTCGTAAACTGACCAGCGGACACCACCGCCTGAGTCCTTACTCTCTCTCTTTCCGTGAGTGGACACACTCACAAATCCACCCCCTCTGTCTCTGTGCAGAGATGGTCAAATCGTTCGCCCGATCGCCAGGGGCGACTAAAACATCCGCCGGGCTAGTAGAAACTTTGCAGCTCGCCCGGCTGGCCAATGACAATTCTGGTCAAATGCAACAATTTTGGTAGTAATATCGAGTTTGTAAGCCATATAAACACTGCAGATCAACTGTAGTATGTACCGGGCAGGCGAAATTTCTGCCGGGCTAGTGACTTTCTTGAAGTTACTCGCCCGACTAGCAATTAAAAATTTGACGCCAGAGGCGAGTAGAAAATACGCCGGGCTAGTAGAAACCGCCTGGCAACTCGCCCGGCTGGCCAGTGAAAATCCTGGTCAAATGCAACATTTTTGGTTGTGATATCGAGTTTCAAATCAGATGCAGCAACTTTAGTATGCACCGGGCCAGCGACATTACTGGCGGGCTAGTGACTCTCTTGAAGTTACTCACCCGGCTGGCGAGTTAACATTTTGGGATTTGGCCATCCCTGCTGTCCGTCTCTCTTTCTGCCTGTCTGTCTGTCTGTCTGTCTGCTTGTCTGTCTCTCTCTATCTCTCTCGCTGCATGTCTCTCTTTGTATCGCTCTGTCTCTCTCTCTCACCCATCCTTTATCTGCATGTCTCCCTGTCTGTCCGCTTGTCTGTCGCTTTGTGCAAACACCAATGTTTATAAATTAAAAAATCGTAGCCTACTTTCAACAACTTGCGTTTAGAAGTTGAAAATTCACTTTTTACGCCTACTGTTGCACTGGTCACAATCTATCTCGTATTAAATTCCATTAATCTTACTAAAACAAAACTTAATTCAATTATTTTGTTTAGAATAAACGTAATTCAATTCACACGAGCCAGTCTTTTTATATATCATTCACGAGGAGGGTGTGTTCTTGCGAAAATGTTAGTGGACAAACTTAAACCCAGACCGGTGATTCAATACTTCCTTGTCAAGTCCAAAACTAAAAGTAAATAAGGCCATAATTTACGACTGTTTGCTCGCGCGGACAGCTGAAGGAGACTTTATTCAATTTGGTGTTTGTATTTCCGAGTTCATCTTCTGGGTATATATTTCAGTGAACTTTTGGTAGTTTTTTCCCATCGCAAAGCAAAAATAATGATCAGTGTTTCGTTTCAAAATGGTTGTAATGTTTCACGACTTGCAGCTGCAAAAGAAAGTAATTTTCTTCTTCTTCATCTTTTTTTTCTTCTTTCTTTCTTCTTCTTCTTCTTCTTCTTCTTCTTCTTCTTCTTCTTCTTGTTCTTCTTCTTCTGTCTGTCTGTCTGTCTGTCTGTCTGTCTGTCTGTCTGTCTGTCTGTCTGTCTGTCTCCGACCATAGATCTCTGTCTCTCTTTCTCGTTGTCTGGCTCTGTCTCTTTCTCTTCTTCTCAAAAAACAGACACGCATTCACGGACGCAGGGACGCGCGCACGAAAGCACAGACAAAGAGAGAGAGAGAGAGAGAGAGAGAGAGAGAGAGAGAGAGAGAGAGAGAGAGAGAGAGAGAGATGGATGGAGAGAGAGAGAGAGAGAAAGAGAGAGAAAGAGAGAGAGAGAGAGAGAGAGAGAGAGAAAAAGAGAGAAATAGAGAGAGAGAGACAGACAGACACACACACACACACACACACACACACTTACACAGAAAACAGGTAGATCGAAATCAATCCGGTCAGAAAGAAAATTAAAACACAAGGAAATCACAATAAAACGTAACCCAAAACCAAACAAGTCCCATGAAGCATTGTCAAAACAGTTAGTGAATCTCTCGGTCTGATGGTAAAAGATCAATACTGAAAACCCTGGATTTTATTTTTGTTTTGTGACATAGGTGAGGGATGGACGTGTCCCATCCAACACCTGGTCAGAAACCGCAACACGGTGGCCTTGGGGTAAGGGGTCCGCCCAGTGAGCGGGAGGTCGTGGGTTCGAACCCCGGCCGGGTCATACCTAAGACTTTAAAATTGGCAATCTAGTGGCTGCTCCGCCTGGCGTCTGGCATTATGGGGTTAGTGCTAGGACTGGTTGGTCCGGTGTCAGAATAATGTGACTGGGTGAGACATGAAGCCTGTGCTGCGACTTCTGTCTTGTGTGTGGCGCACGTTAAATGTCAAAGAAGCACCGCCCTGATATCACCCTTCGTGGTGGACTGGACGTTAAACAAACAAACAAACCTGGTCAGATCTGATGCGGTGAGCCAAAATTGTCACACGGGAAGGAGAGTGCCTTAAAAATGTCATTTTCTAGCATTTTGCGTTGTGTTTTTGTACAACGCGAGTTTTACATGCAACGCGGGTCATTAAAGGCACATTGAGGCCGTGAAAGTAAAAAGATTGAAACATATATATATATTTTTTTTTACCTTTCTTCTCACATAATTATGCCCAAGCCGATTATATTCACTTCGGCCTACCTTTTTCACATTTTCGGACGTCGCCCTGTTTAATTTGTTTGTTTGTTTGTTTGTTTGCTTAACACCCAGCCGACCACGAAGGGCCATATCAGGGCGGTGCTGCTTTGACATTTAACGTGCGCCACACACACAAGACAGAAGTCGCAGCTTCAGGCTTCATGTCTCACCCAGTCACAATATTCTGACACCGGACCCGGACACCGGACCAACCAGTCACGTCGCCCTGTTCAGAACGAGTTTTCTTGGTTATATTGAAGGATAAACCATCGAAGTTTATTGGAAGTTTCTTAAGGTAGTAGGCTAACGAATCTTGCAAGAAAAAAGTGCTTCTCATCCCAACTTGCCGACTAACTGTCAAACCAAAATGTCAAACTTATAATTTTGATGCAATGATAACGCTGTTTCTGATGCTGATAAAATGTTAAGACTTAAACACTTAAAAGAACACTCCTAGCTTGAACAATTAGCTACTGCCCAAAAAGCTAGCAAGGGTCTAACATATTTTTGTATTTACTTTTTTGTTCATTTATTTAACTAGTTTCCGTGTTGTGCGAATAAGGCATAACACGCCTGGTTGATTGAAGTCGAATAAATAACATGTATATTTCAGATATCAAAAGACGAATTCCTGAAAGCTGACAATAAACAATGTGGGCTAGTCTTTGGTTTGTTTTGATTTTAGTTGAGTGTTACATAGTATATCGATCAGAATTGCATGTCCGACATCATGATTGTCATGTCATTTGTTCATCTGTCTAGGGTTCGTATTATTCGCTGGAGTTCGTGTCCCTATTGGGTTTTTTCCTTTTATAGTTTTATCACGTTCAAATTGAATAAATTCTTGTTTCAACCAAAGTGAACCAAGTGACAAATAAAGCATACTTTCCACGTTTACCCAGGGTTAAGTTACCATTAACAACGTGACCATCATGTACAGCGGTGGTTGAAATTGTAAGCCCGATATTAATTGTGCGAAGTCGACTTCACGAAGTCTAGTCACGAGGCTAGCTGCATGACGCTTTGGCACTGCGTTTTCTGCACGAGGCTTGCTGCATGACGCTTTGGCACTGCGTTTTCTGTAAAAAGACTCCCGAAGTCAACTTCGGACTCAATTAAAGAAAGCCTTTAAGCTCTCAGCAGTACATCTAGAGTGGTCTGTATCGTATTAATTGATCGGTCACTTGAGTGTGAGGTTGAGGATTAGGGTCAGTGGCGGTTAATGAGGTGGACAACACACGAACAACACTACATAGTCGGCGCACACAGCTGGTCCAATCGCTTTTACTTGAGTAGACACACACGCTTGTGATAGATCTTAACTACAGCACGGCGTATAAATGAAGCTAGAGACTAGATACGAGTGGTGTAGTCTTCCTCGTGTAGTACAGTCCGCCCTGTACGACAAAAGGTTATATCGAAAGGCTTAGAAACACTGAATATACAATCAAAGCTATTTATTGAATTTGAGAGAAAGAAAGAGAGAGAGAGAGAGAGAGAGAGAGAGAAAGAAAGCTCTCTCTCTCTCTCTCTCTCTCTCTCTCTCTCTCTCTCTCTCTCTCTCTCTCTCTCTCTCTCTCTCTCTCTCTCTCTCTCTCTCTCTCTCTCTCTAAGCAGCATTTTATGACTTAAAATTAACAAAGACGGAAGCAAAACACAAAATGGCCAAAGTTGCCTGGCGTCACTGGGAAACAGAATTAAAAACAGAAGGCAATGCCCATGGTTGGCTTATTCTGCCCCGACAAACAAAACAAAACAGACCTACACCCCCCACCCCCCTCCTTAAAATACTTCGCAGAATTCGCACGGATGGATGCGCTCACAAGTTCTTTCCCCGTCTCTGTGAATGTGGAAAGTTTATATCTTTTTTACACCTCTTTGACCGCTGCCAATCACTCCAACAAGATTTCCGCAACCTACACACCCTTGTCAACGAACACAAACTGAAACCCCATGAGTTTATAGATAAACATTGCACGCTTCAATGGAAGC
>NC_090245.1:99827622-99842622 GCF_037325665.1 Littorina saxatilis | reverse complement strand
CAACTCCTATATAACAAGCCGTTGTGACACTTATTATACTTATTTCCCATTATTCTCATAGCTAGCATCAAGAAAAACGTATATTATGATGAGTGTTATTTTGATTTCTTTGTTTCTAACTTTGAGGAAAATACAGTTCAGTAGTTCCGATGGAGTCAAATGACGTCATAATATCTCATAACTGATTACCACTTCATTACAAAGTGAACGATATTAAATACATCGGAGAGTTCACGCACAATTAAGGAATGGACTTCGGTCTTCTGAGGACTTGTATGTTCAATGACACACAGCAGACAGAAAATACAGTTAAATTACACATATATATCATACTACACCATACTTTATAAATACCTGACCCTCAGGGCTTGGTAATTATTGCAAGGTGTGGTAAGTATGCTTATTAAAACTAGATTGAGGAAAAACAAGTCTCATGTATCGTAAATTTGCTTATTAAAACTAGATTGAGGAATACCAGTTCTCATGTATCGTAAATTTGCTTATTAAAACTAGATTGAGGAATACCAGTTCTCATGTATCGTAAATTTGCTTATTAAAACTAGATTGAGGAATACCAGTTCTCATGTATCGTAAATTTGCTTATTAAAACTAGATGTAGACAAAACATCTCAGGTGTGGTAAGTATGCTTATCAAAACTAGATTTAGGACAGAATCTGAGATTATGTTTCATCCCCAATCGTCACGAACAGATCAACATCAGAAACTGAAACCGACAGTCATTGTTGTATACTCGGGCCACATCATTGTTATACCATGCTCATTAGACAGACATGGCTCTGTCGAGTGGCAGGATGTAGACTAGCTAACAGCGGCAGTGGTTTTGCACTAATTGGTAAAACAAGGAAAAATGGTAATGATCACAATCTGTGACATGAGAGGTTTTCAAATGTCGCTTAGTGTACACAGTTTGACCGACAACAACAGGCGGAAAGAGACACTTAATGAAGGTTTCATTTCATTGTGGGCTACGGAAAAGAATCCTTCATTCGACGTCGTCACAGAATTTTAGCGTAACTCCTTTTAGACAGCTATTCAGCAGAAGGCCAAAACTAATTATTTGTATATGAAATAGTATTTATATTTGTACCTGGTATGGACAGAAAGATAAAAGAATGTTAAATCATGTATTGTCTATTGTATTTTCGGAGAATATTTCTCATGAAGAAGGATTTATTTAGTCTAAAGCACAGAAAAATCATCATCGCCAAGAATCGAGTTACGCCAAAATTCCAGGACGACGTCATGTGCTATTTCGTGCCAAGGTCGACATCGTCAAAGCAAACAAACAAAGCACTCGCTAAACAAACAAACAAACAAACAAACACACAAACAAACAACCCATTAAACAAACAAACAAACAAACAACCCATTAAACAAACAAACAAACAAACACACAAACAACCCATTAAACAAACACACAAACAACCCATTAAACAAAACAAAAAAACAAATAACAAAGCAAACACAAACAAACAAAGTTCTAGTTAACGACCACCAAATCAAATAATTTGGAAATCAAGTCTTGTCACAGAGTCAGGAAACGCTTATACGTTCGCCACGGAGGGAAACAAAACATTGAGGCTCCCGGCAAATGTTTGAAGAGTAACCACAAGCATGAAGCGAAGACAAGATAAATGCCTGTGTAAACTGACAAGATGGTGATAATCTTGCGTGGGAGAAAACGGCACGTGAATCCCGCGTTTGTCTTGAGGTAAAATGACACCAGACATGCACATTACGCAGTGCCGTCCCGATAACACCAGTTTTCCACGCCTTGTGAGTATGACATAAAGTTGCACAAGACACTGTACAACAGTGATTATCAGGGCCGGATTTGGTTTAAACAACATTTTATTCAAAATTCATCTCATGAAACAATCGAATATATATATACAACTAGGACACGCACTCAAGCAAATGCTTGTTTTACGAGACCAAAAGGGCCGGACTTGAGGGGGGGGGGGAGGGGGGGTATCCTGGGTTTTGGAAGCCCCACCCCCCCATTTACTCGGCAAGTGTACCACCCAAACTACTCTTTTCAAATGCTAAATTTCAACAGCATTTTGGAGGCAAATCCCGTGTACCCTTTCCTCATTTTGGAAGCCCCTCCCTCAGTCTCCTACTGACAATGGTCCAGCCCTGCTGATAATACACGGACAACGATGCATAACAACAAGGGAAAACCGATGACTGGACTTACCTGTGCTGATAACAGAAACGATGACAGAAATAACGAACAACATGTTGATTTGTTCACAGGTGGTTCCTCAGTATCGCGTACTATCCTCGTGTTTCCTCAAACAACTGGTCGCCTTCACTCAGTTTTCATCAATAAGTGTTGCACAGCCGTAAAATGTCACCACACAAGTTTCCTGAAGAAGTTGTCTTTTTATTATGAGCCAAGAGTATCCAAACAGTTGTTGGGAGGTATTTTAATCCCACATTTTAACAGCAGCGCGGTCCAACGGTGAGAGCATTCAGAACTTGAATATGACTTCCGTCACGCAGACTTTTAAACTAAACAAAACACACAAGACTAGGCAATCGCTTGTATCGCATGCCGCCTCACTCTCATAACACACACAGGCATGATCACAGTCGGAACAAACTCGCAGACTTATACATCAGCTAAACCGCTTCAGCGAGACATGCTTGTTTTACCGATAATCGCTATCAAGGCGCGGAAGTCTATGCAGTAAATGATTAGAGCCCAGTGGAGTTTGCCACACAAGCAAGCGAACCACACTGGTGTTCAATTCTTCCAGTTCGCATCGGCCCGCCAAGGCTGTCGTCTGCTACAGCGCTGCAGACGCGAGCGAAGCGATCAACCAATGGCTCGCGCGCTTTCCGGATTTGCTGTGCTCAATAATTGATATCCCCACGTTCACTTGCGGTGTGTGGTGGTACGTTATACGTTTCTCTTCCACTTGTGTAGTTGCAGTGGTTGGATTATCATAAATACGCAAGGCTGCCTTCTCTTCTTGCTTTTGCGTTTTGATCAAGGGCTAAAAACTTCGCTTAAATAGAATGAAACAAGTCGCGTAAGGCGAAAATACAACATTTAGTCAAGCTGTCGAACTCACAGAATGAAACGGAACGCAATGCAATTTTTCAGCAAGACCGTATACTCGTAGCATGGTCAGTCCACCGCTCGTGACAAAGGCAGTGAAATTGACAAGAAGAGCGGGGTAGTAGTTGCGCTAAGAAGGATAGCACGCTTTTCTGTACCTCTCTTCGTTTTAACTTTCTGAGCGTGTTTTTAATCCAAACATATCATATCTATATGTTTTTGGAATCAGGAACCGACAAGGAATAAGATGAAAGTGTTTTTAAATCGATTTCGGAAATTTGATTTTGATAATAATTTTTATATTTTTAATTTTCAGAGCTTGTTTTTAATCCGAATATAACATATTTATATGTTTTTGGAATCAGAAAATAATGAAAAATAAGATGAACGTAAATTTGGATCGTTTTATAAAAAAATAATTTTGATTACAATTTTCAGATTTTTAATGACCAAAGTCATTAATTAATTTTTAAGCCACCAAGCTGAAATGCAATACCGAAGTCCGGCCTTCGTCGAAAATTGCTTGGCCAAAATTTCAATCAATTTGATTGAAAAATGAGGGTGTGACAGTGCCGCCTCAACTTTTACAAAAAGCCGGATATGACGTCATCAAAGACATTTATCGAAAAAATGAAAAAAATGTCCGGAGATGTCATACCCAGGAACTCTCATGTCAAATTTCATAAAGATCAGTCCAGTAGTTTACTCTCAATCGCTCTACACACACACGCACACACACACACACATACACCACACCCTCGTCTCGATTCCCCACTCTACGTTAAAACATTTAGTTAAAACTTGACTAAATGTAAAAATACTAACTGAATTAAACCATCGAATACTTTGAGCTTTCTTTTTTTTTAATTCTTGATTTCGGACGTAAGCAGTATATTGTTTTCAGATTTGTGCTGGAAAAAAAATGTTTTAACAACGCTGTTTGTTTTGTTTTTTTGTACTGGCTCTGTCTGTGGAAAAGTTGCGCACCTTGAAAGCAGCGAGGCAAACACACGCCGCTGACCAGTTGAGGGAAGCGATCATGGCCTCACAGTGAATAATGGAACTCTAATTTCATGTTCATGTCATTTACTTTATTTTATTATCCATATATGTGCTGGGAAATTTGGGTCGCTTCATCCCAGTGGAAAGCTAGCAACCACAAGAGTCGCGCTACCCAGGTGTGTGCGTGTTTTGGTGTTATCAGCCACCTGCACTTATGACAGAATGACCGAGGTCTTTTACGTGCCACTGTGATGACACGGGGGTTGAACATATAGCTAGATACCGTTTCTGAGTCTGCACAGAAAGTTGACGTCGTCATGGAATTTTGCGTAACTCGTTCTGGACAGCTTTTCCGGAGGCCAAAACTGATTTTGTTGTTGAAATAGTGTTTGTATTTGTACCTGGTATGCATAGAAAACTAAAAGAATGTTAGATGACGTATTGCTAATTGTATTTGAGAGAATATTTCTCATGGAGAAGGATTTACTCAGTCTAAAGCACAAAAACATCAAACTCGCCAAGACTGAATCGAGTTACGCAAACATTCCATGACGACGACGAATTTAATTCAGTGCTCTACCAACCGAGCTACCCGGCCTTCTGGTGTGTTTGTTATTCAGTGTCCGCTCAATGTGAAGCCCCAGCCTTTTCGTTTGAAAAATATGTTCACCGGCGCTTACTTTTCACTGCCACCACTTGTCCTTGCTGTTCAGTGGTAACGTGCGTTTGCCTCAATGATTTAAAGAGTGTTTTATTATTGTTCAATTAGTTTACTAAGTGACTCTTGTACGAAGTAAATTCAGCAAAATACTTCTCTCTGCTAAGATAACAGACGGGCGCTGTGGCGGGGTGGTAAGACGTCGACATCTTAATCGGAAGGTCGAGGGTTAAGTGTGGAGATTTTTCCGATCTCCCGGAAGCCAATGCATAGCCCCTTCATAGGAGCCTAAATTGATGACGTCACTGCAATAAAGTCTGTGGACTCCATAAAGTCTCTTTTTTCTAATGCATGGACCGCGCATAGAGCCTTATGTCGGCCATAAAGTTATAGCAGGCCCCTCCTTCCAATAAGAGCTATGGAACCCGCTGTTGGAGCGTTTAAAATGGCGGCTGCTTTCATGCCGATTCAGGATGAGAAGAAATTTGAGAAGCAACCGGATCTTTCTTGACCGCCTACATCCACTGAATCGTTACGACGACGTGGAACTGTACAGAAAATTCCGCTTTCGTCGGCAGGACATTCTTGCAATCACGGATGAACTGTAAGAGCAACTCGAACTGCCGAATCGAAAGGGTGCATTGCCGCCGGTTCTGCGGGTTATCTTGACTTTGGGTCAGTTTTTACGCGTGCGGATCTTTTCAAGATGTGTGTGGCGAACAGCTGATCGCGGTACATAAGTAATAATGATAATGATAATAATAATACGGGAATTTATAACATCAAACACAGCATGCAGAACCAGCAAGAGAGTGACTTATACCTTTATGGCGAGGGTACCGGAATGGATATAGTTTCCAGCAAATTTTATCAGGAGACGGGCTTTCCAAACTGTCTGCGGCAAATGGTGTACAACTGACCCGCCGCGAAGCATCACAAAGCTTGACGCATGCGCAGAGACACAGGATGACGGGGAATCCCTTCCACTATCTACGTGTTAAAAATAGAGCCGCTCTTAGCTATGGCAGGCACTATTTCAACTCATGCATGCGGACCGCTGAGTTCTATAGTGCGTTTCATAGCTATGCGCTCTACAGCGCTATGAAATCCTAAAAGTATGGAGGGGCTATACATTCGGCCCCAGGTCAACTTATGTGCAGACCTGCTAGTTGCTTATCCCCCTTCGTGTGTACACGCAAGCACAATACCAAGTACGCACGGAAAATATCCTGTAATCCATGTCAGAGTTCGGTGGGTTATAGAAACACGAAAATACCCAGCATGCTTCCTCCGAAAGCGGCGTATAGCTGCCTATATGGCGGGGTAAAAACGGTCATACACGTAAAATTCCACTCGTGAAAAAACACGAGTGTACGTGGGAGTTTTAGCCCACGAACGCAGAAGAAGAAGAAGAAGAAGCTAAAAAAACCAGCCAAGCCGTTGATTGTAAGTATCTGTTCAAGAGACAGCTTGCGTTTTTCCCAGCCTGATGGTTCACATGATGGTTTGCATGGGAAGAAAATACCACCATTGAATGCTAACCAAACAAACCCCTGCTTTTTTTCCCGAGTGTCCGTGTCTTTCTTGTCATGTTGTCCTGTCTTCTTTCCATATTGTTTCTTACATGTCGTCCTTCTTTGCGGTGCCGTTCGGTCCCTTGTCTTTCACCCCTCCACCCCACAAGTATGT
Organism: Littorina saxatilis; assembly: GCF_037325665.1. Classification (NCBI taxonomy): domain Eukaryota; kingdom Metazoa; phylum Mollusca; class Gastropoda; order Littorinimorpha; family Littorinidae; genus Littorina; species Littorina saxatilis. The sequence goes on along the minus strand of NC_090245.1, from coordinate 99,836,181 downwards.
CCCCTTTCTCCCTGTCAGCTCTTGGACTGATCTCTCTCTCTCTCTCTCTCTCTCTCTCTCTCTCTCTCTCTCTCTCTCTCTCTCTCTCTCTCTCTCTCACTCTCTCTCTCTCTCTCACTCTCTCTCTCTCTCTCTTCTCTCTCTCTCTCTCTCTCTCTCTCTCTCTCTATTTATCTCTCTTTCTCTCTCTCTTTCTCTCTCTATATTTATTCTCTCTCTCTCTCCCACCTCTCTATCTCTCTCTCACTCTTCTATCTGTATTTGTAAATTTTCGTGCCACGATATATATTTTTTTTTGTTTCTGTACAACCATGAAATTTTGTTGTTGATTTTTATTCCTATTTTTTCCTGTGTCTTTTGTAAACCCCCATGCGTATATGCCGGTGGCCTCGCATTAAATTTCCTGCGTTCCTGCGTTCCTGCGTTCTCAGCTCTCTCTCTTTTCTCTCTCTCCCACCTCTCTATCTCTCTCTCCGTGTCTCTGTCTCTCTTTCTCTTTCTCTCTCAGCTCTCTCTCTCTCAGTCTTCTCTCTCTCCAACCCCTCTCTCTCTCCCTCTCTCTCTCTCTCTCTCTCTCTCTCTCTCTCTCTCTCTCTCTCTCTCTCTCTTTTTCTGTCAGCTCTCTCTCAATCTTCTCTATCTCCCCCTCTCTCTCCTTCTTTCTCTCTCGCGCTGACGTCATTTCATAAAATGATTTCCCTACCCAAAGTTCCAAACGGTTTCGGAGATTTTGAAGATTTTGTTCGGGAGGATGACGCGCTATGTCCGGTGTATTATATGAAGGGAAGGAAGCGGCTAAAGACAGGCGTCGACAGAGCCAATAAAGGATAATAGGAACTTGTATCATCATATACCTGAGCTCTGTCGGGTGCGTATGGATTGTGAAATAGTTAATACTCTTGCTTTTATTAAGGCACACTGTTCCACCTGACATTATAGGCGAGCCACTAGTGAGGGGTGTGTCTGAAACTTGCCTCAATAAAAGCAAGAGTTGTTTCCGAAGTTCGCCTATTGAGTTGTTGTGTGTGGGTGTGATGATTTTAACCAATTTGGCCTCCTGGCTGGCTCCCACCCGGTTGGTAACTATATCGTGCACATGAGCCCAGGCACCAGTATAGTTCTCTATCCTACATTACACTGCTACCATGTCTGGTCGTACAACTCCATGCTTGGCTAGCTCAATATACGATTGGTAAAGTGCGACGGTCAGTCTGAAATTTCCCTCAGTATACCTTGCTAAATGAAGGGCATACGGGACTATCTTAAAAAAACTATTGCCAAACATCGTCACGACGTCTTTGTGTCTGTCTGCCTGCCTACCTTCCAGCTTGTTTGTCTGTCTGTATGTCGTTCTGTGTCTCTCTCTGTCTTTCTCTCCCACTCTCTCCCTATCAGTCTCTGTCTGTCTGTCTGTCTGTCTGTCTCTGTCTCTCTGTCTCTCTGTCTGTCTGTCTGTCTGTCTGTCTGTCTGTCTGTCTGTCTCTCTCTCTCTCTCTCTCTCTCTCTCTCTCTCTCTCTCTCTCTCTCTCTCTCTCTCTCTCTCTCTCTCTCTCTCTCTCTCTCTCAGAGTTTGCGTTTGTGTATGACGAATGACTACTCGAGCGTGGTCCCGAGGGAAAACATCTATGCTGTCCTGGCGGAGGTGTGAAACATATTGATCCAACTGTTGGATGTTTTCAGTCAAAACCAACCAAACTTTGTCGACACAAACCTGCTAATGCCGGTTTTCCGCTTGCCAAAATAGTTCGCAGGAGAGCATCATAATACTGCATTCATGCGAGAAGCTAGTAAGCTAGTTCTCCCTTTCGCGCATTACGCTGACTGTATGCGAAATTAAATGAACAAACCAAAATGTCTATATTTGTATTTTGTATTTTTCTGGTGTCGTAAGGCTTAGCTTAATGCGATTTTGCTATTGAAATTGATCGACGATTATTTTGCTCGCGAGTTACTCGCCTTGAATTACTCACGTGATCTTGCATCCGTTAGTGACGTCGAAGTCGCTTTCAGGTTGAATATTAACTGCCAGGTGTATGTGTTGTGTTTAAACGGCACATTTCGGAGAGTGAACAAACGCAGAAAGTTTTTACCACAGTACTTCAAGATGGTGTGCGCCTCGGGGCACTATTGAAGCAACAATTTGTCTTTTTATCGCAGATCGATGAGGAAATAAAAACTCAAACACTCACAACGATCCCACAGATGAGTACACATACCGTTGGTGTTGTCAGCCAGACAAAACTTTACGCAGTTTGTCAGTTTGCATCTCCGGCCAAAAAGTGATTTACATTTTCCGCACTCACCATCCGATGTTAAAGGATGTGTGCGGCATACCAAAATGAAACCAAATGCTAGATTTTACAATGATCTTAAGTAACCGAACACAATGTCTTGACGTACTAAACTACCCAAGACAGGAAGAAGCCTCGCTCTCATCGTACGCCGGGGACCTAATCGGATACTTCCACCTCGCTTACTTTGGCTTTCTTAGCTCTTATGCTAACTTACCAAGACAATGATGATAATCAATTCGTCCCAGATAAACTTACCGTGTTCGACTCATTGCAAGACATTCAATAAATTGAAATAAACAAGGACATTTGGCAGATAGCAAGCAACGCATCAAAAGAAGTAAGATTAAGACTGCTACACTGGAAAATAACTCATAACATTTATCCAACGAACATTATATTGTATAAAATGGGCATTGCTGAGAGTATTAATTGTACACATTGTACAGAAGAGACAGATTATATCGAACATTTCTTTTATTATTGTAGAAAAATAAGCAAAGTGTGGAATCTTGTTGAGGAAGCCTTCTTCACCGCTTGTTCAAAAAGAATTCATGTTGATGTGCGGGATGCCCTATTTGGCCTAGTTAAAAGGAATTCTATTTCATCTGCTGAAGCAAACTATGTCAATTTGCTGATCTTGATTGCAAAAATGTGCATAGGTATTTATAGATACGGTACCCCTTTAGAGATCGGATGTATTTTTGAGAAAGAGTTAAGATTAAGAAAAATAATTGACTTGTGACTCGCATATATGTTGCTATCTGTGAAATTGAAATAAAAAAAACGTTAGGTAACAAAAGGAGAAATGATGACGGAAGAAAATATAGGACAAAATGTAAAAAAAAAAAAAATAGGTGGAGAGAGAGAAGATAGAACGAGAGGAGACAGTGAGAGAGAGAGAAAGAGAGAGAGAGAGAGAGAGAGAGAGAGAGAGAGAGAGAGAGAGAGAGAGAGAGAGAGAGAGAGATTGGCAGACTATGGGAGAGAGGGGAGAGAGAGACCGACAGAGTATGGGGGAGAGGAGAGAGCGAGAGAGAGAGAGAGAGAGAGAGAGAGAGAGAGAGAGAGAGAGAGAGAGAGAGAGAGAGAGAGAGAGAGAGAGAGAGAGAGACGAAGCAAAAAAAGAAGAACAAAGAAGAAGACGGAAAAATCCGAAGAACAAAATTCAGAAAAAAAACCCAGACAAGTCGCGATCGAAGAGAAAGAAAGTGGATGCAGAGAAAGACGGACTAGGGAGTGAGTGAGAGTGAGAATGAGTGAGAGAGAGAGAGAGAGAGAGAGAGAGAGAGAGAGAGAGAGAGAGAGAGAGAGAGAGAGAGATGTTGTGTGGACAAGTGTGAGAAAGAGAGAGAGAGAGAGAGAGAGAGAAAGAGAGAGGAGAGAGAGAGAGAGGGTAAATGTAAATAAAAAAATAAAATTAAAAAAATTTAAAAAAAATTTAAAAAATTGTCCATGATCTGTTTACTGTCCATTGAGTGTGAAGCTGAGAGAAAGAGTGAGACTGAAGGAAAACAATAATAACTTAATAAGAATTAAAATGATAATAAAAAAAATAAAAAATAAAAATAAAATAAAAAAAATTCCGATATAAAAAATTTTTTTTAAAAACGCACGCACATGTGTGATTAACAATGTCTGATCTCCTAAAGAAATAAAAAAAAAAGAAAGAAAAAAAAAAAAAAAAAAAAGACATTCAATAAAACTCGGTTAATGTTTAAATTGATAGACGGCTGATGCGTGGCTAAAAACCCAACTGAGGGGACCTGTCCAGGAAAATCGCGAGAAGCACTTTCCCTTTAAGCGTACCGCGAGGCTTTGTTTTGATAGAATAAAAAAAAAGGTATGTTTTAGGAACGTTTGGTTATGACACAACAAAACGTTACCGTAACCGAACCGTTTGTCATAACGTTCCTATAACATAAATCCAAAAACAAAGAGACTGCCAACGTTCCAAAATTCCGAATAAAAAAACAAGAAAGGTAGGTTGTTGGAACGTTCGTTGTTGACAAAACAATACATTCACAAATATATCGACCCAACGGTCTTCCTCCTCGACTTTTGGTGATATATTTTTGTAAAAGTACATGTATGTAAATTCCATCTTTTCAATTTTGTGCAACGGATAATTTTATAATGTTGTCGTTGTGGAGATGGAATAAAATGATGTTGTTCGTCGTGCAATTCGTCGCTTTTGAGAAAGTAATAAATATATACGTAGTATATTATATTATATTATACACTACATTGGGGTGTGCACGTTAAAGATCCCACGATTGACAAAAGGGTCTTTCCTGGCAAAATTGTATGGGCATAGATAAAAATGTCCACCAACATACCCGTGTGACTTGGAATAATAGGCCGTGAAAAGTAGGATATGCGCCGAAATGGCTGCGATCTGCTGGCCGAGGTGAATGCGTGATGTATTGTGTACAAAAAATTCCATCTCACACGGCATAAATAAAACCCTGCGCCTTGAATATGTGCGCGATATAAATTGCATAAAATAAAAAAATAAAAAAATAAATAAATCCCTGCGCTTAGAACTGTACCCACGGAATACGCGCGATATAAGCCTCATATTGATTGATATTATATATATTATATATATATTGCTTAGCAATATTAACAGCTATTGTGTTTTCAGCGTAGCAATAGGGTCCGATATTTAGACGAGTCGAAGACGAGTCTCATTATACTTGTTCGAGTCTAAATATATAAAACATCAGAAATTGTTTTTTTTATATATATCCCATGACCTCCCTTCTTTGTCTCTGTAATTGTACTCTAGGTATATTTCTTGTATTTCCATTGTTCTCTTGTTACATCTATGATGTAACTATTGCACTCTTATAACACTTAAAATAGAGGATAAGTAAGGGTGCACGAAATACATCATAGCTGGCTCTACTTTCTGTCGACCTTGACATTCCAAAATGCACATGTACCTATATACCGGATGTGCAAGGGGTAACCACGCTTTTGAGAACTTGCGCGAGAGTCGTTCAGTTTTAGTCTCGACTTGCCGAGACTATCATCGTAGCGTCATAGATTTCATGACGTCTGTCGTCCATCGCGTCATATTAAGGGGACGTAATCTGTTATATTTCCTTCTATTCGCTGTGCTATTTCTCTCTTGTGATCAACATGACAAGCCGTATGTGTTTGAGTGTGTGTGCTCGTGCTCTCAACTAAAACAAAAGTCAAACTAGCAATCGTTAAAAACCCAGTCCGTCCGACCAGCACTGCTATAGCGTTCAGACTATGCTCATGTGAAGTTACAGAGCGTGCCCGGTACACACGCCCTTATCGGTACATCATCGACTACGAGTGTTCTCTGGGCCAGAGGCTCGTGAGTCCCTTGATATTCATCCGCTGGGTCTTGACTGAAATACAAGCCAAATAAAAAACCACTCGTGTTGTAACCTCTCTATATATACAATATATATATATATATTGTATTACGTCACACCTTTCTCTTGGAGGCACAATCTGAATCATCCTTCATCATTCTATCACCCTGAAGAAGCCACCCGTGGGGGCGAAAATTTGAATCATCATTAATAAACATATTCCATATTCATCACAAAAACTTTTGAGGAGCTTGTTTTTAAATATTTGCCAATATATATTTCTATTTCTATATATATCTCTAGTATTTCCTTATTACAAACACTATGAATCGTTCATTGGGTGAACTGCGATAATTTTGCAAATGACGTTGTTAATTATTGCAGTGTACTCTCCACATACTGTGAAGATTGTAATAACGAGGCTTTGTTTCCATACTCCTACACCAGCTAACAGAGACAAAAAACCAAGGCAAGTCGTAGGATAAGTTATATTATACTCTGCCTTGTTATGTAATACCATGCTTTATTATTTTATATTGATATGTAATGATATATTGCTTAGTGTTGTGTTGCAGCTTGTGTTGCAGCTTGTGTTGCGTTGTGTTGCAGCTTGTGTTGCGTTGTGTTGCAGCTTGTTGCGTTGTGTTGCAGCTTGTTGCGTTGTGTTGCAGCTTGTGTTGCGTTGTGTTGCAGCTTGTGTTGCGTTGTGTTGCAGCTTGTGTTGCGTTGTGTTGCAGCTTGTGTTGTGTTGTGTTGCAGCTTGTGTTGCGTTGTGTTGCAGCTTGTGTTGTGTTGTGTTGCAGCTTGTGTTGCGTTGTGTTGCAGCTTGTGTTGCGTTGTGTTGCAGCTTGTGTTGCGTTGTGTTGCAGCTTGTGTTGCGTTGTGTTGCAGCTTGTTGCGTTGTGTTGCAGCTTGTGTTGCGTTGTGTTGCAGCTTGTGTTGTGTTGTGTTGCAGCTTGTGTTGCGTTGTGTTGCAGCTTGTGTTGCGTTGTGTTGCAGCTTGTGTTGCGTTGTGTTGCACGTACCACATCACACTAATGTTTGTTAATTACTGCATGATATGTCATGTTATGTCTTGACATTGTGGATCATGTCTCTTTTCACAATAACTTCCAAAATCAACATCCCCAACCATGTCCACGCCTTGTAATAAAAAGGGCCCTGCATGTTGCAGAAAGGAAAAAAGTAGCTCCAAATGCGCGCTATAGTAAATCAATTGCGCTTTCGGAGTTCTCAATTCAGTAGCGATCAACTGCCCAGCCTTGCGCCTGAAGACGTCACCCTCAAGACCCTATCACCCAATGAACCTCTCGTTCACTCGACGAGAAAGATACGGGTGTGTGGCACAGTGGTAGAGGCACGCTGATCGACACAATTCGCGGCAGGGTGTGGCTGTTAAAGAATGATTGATTTTGTGGGCGTTAGATTGATTGATCGAAACAGAAGGAAGAAGTAGCGTAATTTCCCGTTTCTTTTCTTTCTTTTATCAATTTTTCTGTGTGCTGTTATCGTACGATTTGAACTATATCATTTGACATGAAACCTGGAGAGAAAGTGTATTTACGTGTTGATGGATTGATATGAAAAAGGGTGATAGTTTATTTTTATTTTTCGTTTTCTTGTAATTGGGTTTACTGTGTGCTTTTCTGGTACATTTTGAACTGTATCGATTAACATGAAAACAGAGATAAAGAGTAAGGTTCTTTTCATTTCAATATTTGTTATTTTACTTCTATATATATATACGACTTGTGTCTGTCTGTGTGTGTGTGTGTGTGTGTGTGTGTGTCCGCGATGCACGGCCAAAGTTCTGGGTGGATCTTTTTCAAATTTGGAGACCGTATTCAGCTACACCCCGGACACAACCTCATCGATGAGATATTTCAACACGTGCTCTCAGCGCGCAGCGCTGAACCGATTTTGGTTTTTCTCTGGATCCATTCCCAGTAACTCTTCCTTATCTTCTCCAGTGTTTTCAGCCGCGTTTATCTCCCTTCCTCCGTGCGGTGCGCCGGCAAAGCCGGCGTACACCCGGCATAGCCGGGTCCCCGGCGCAGCCGGGTATTCGGCTCGACTTCTTCCCGGCGCAGCCGTACCCGGCGAAGCGGGTATTCATCTAGTTTTATATAAGGATGAGAGAGGAAAGAAATTTTAGTGTGTTCCATCTTATTGACAATTTAGCACCGCATCTGAACTATTGATCGTGCACATTGAAAGTTGTTTTTTAAAACAATCGCAAAACGAGTAATTTTGAAGTAAAGGCTGCCGTCTTGTTTTGTCGCACCTCTTGTAACACCGGTTTTAGAACCCACAACTTTACGATTTCTGAGTGTTGGCACATTGCATTTACAACGCTGCATAAACTCTTTACGAATACTGTGTTTACTGGTGTGGCCGAGTGGTAACGCACTTGCGCTCGGAAGCGAGAGGTTGCGAGTTCGACCCTGGGTCAGGGCGTTAGCAATTTTCTCCCCCCTTTCCTAACCTAGGTGGTGGGTTCAAGTGCTAGTCTTTCGGATGAGACAAAAAACCGAGGTCCCTTCGTGTACACTACATTGGGGTGTGCACGTTAAAGATCCCACGATTGACAAAAGGGTCTTTCCTGGCAAAATTGTATAGGCATAGATAAAAATGTCCATCAAAATACCCGTGTGACTTGGAATAATAGGCCGTGAAAAGTAGGATATGCGCCGAAATGGCTGCGATCTGCTGGCCGATGTGAATGCGTGATGTATTGTGTAAAAATAATTCCATCTCACACGGCATAAATAAATCCCTGCGCCTTGAATATGTGCGCGATATAAATTGCATAAAAATTTTTTTTTTAAATCTCTGCGCTTAGAACTGTACCCACGGAATACGCGCGATATAAGCCTCATATTGATTGATTGATTGATCCCAGCTGGTACTTGTAC
>NC_090245.1:99800122-99822622 GCF_037325665.1 Littorina saxatilis | reverse complement strand
GGTTGAAGGTTTGGTTTCAGCTGAAGATGTGGTTGTGGTTGAATGTGTGGTTGTACGTGTAGGTTTGGTTGTAGTTGAAGGTGTGGTTGTGGTTGAAGGTGTGGTTGTGGTTGAAAGTGTGGTTGTAGTTGAAGGTGTGGTTGTGGTTGAAGGTTTGGTTCTAGTTGAAGGTGTGGTTGTGGTTGAAGGTGTGGTTGAGGTTGAAGGTGTGGTTGTGGTTGAAAGTGTGGTTGTAGTTGAAGGTGTGGTTGTGGTTGAAGGTTTGGTTGTAGTTGAAGGTGTGGTTGAAGTTGAAAGTGTGGTTGTGGTTGAAGGTTTGGTTTGAGTTGAACGTGTGGTTGTGGTTGAAGGTGTGGTTGTGGTTGAAGGTGTGGTTGTGGTTGAAGGTTTGGTTTCAGCTGAAGATGTGGTTGTGGTTGAATGTGTGGTTGTAGGTGTAGGTTTGGTTGTAGTTGAAGGTGTGGTTGTGGTTGAAGGTGTGGTTGTGGTTGAAAGTGTGGTTGTAGTTGAAGGTGTGGTTGTGGTTGAAGGTGTGGTTCAAGGTGTGGTTGTGGTTAAAGGTGTGGTTGTGTTTGAAGGTGTGGTTGTGGTTAAAGGTGTGGTTGTGGTTGTAGATGTGGTTGTGGTTGAAGGTGTGGTTGAAGGTGTGGTTGTGGTTAAAGGTGTGGTTGTGGTTGAAGGTGTGGTTGTGGTTGAAGGTGTAGTTGTGGTTGAAGGTGTGGCTGTGGTTGAAGGTGTGGTTGTGGTTGAAGGTGTGGTTGAGGTTGAAGGTGTGGTTGAAGGTGTGGCTGTGGTTGAAGATGTGGCTGTGGCTGAAGGTGTGGTTGTGGTTGAAGGTGTGGTTGTGGTTGAAGGTGTGGTTGTGGTTGAAAGTGTGGTTGTGGTCGAAGGTGTGGCTGTGGTTGAACGTGTGGCTGTGGTTGAAGGTGTGGTTGTGGTTGAATGTGTGGGTGTGGTTGAAAGTGGTGTTGTAGTTGAAGGTGTGGCTGTGGTTGAAGGTGTGGTTGTGGTTGAAGATGTGGTTGTGATTGAAGGTGTGGTTGTGGTTCAAGATGTGGTTGTGATTGAAGGTGTGGTTGTGGTTGAAGATGTGGTTGTGATTGAAGGTGTGGCTGTGGTTGAAGATGTGGTTGTAGGTGTGGTTGTGGTTGAAGGTGTGGTTGTGGTTGGAGGTGTGGTTGTGGTTGAAGGTGTGGTTGTGGTTGAAGGTGTGGCTGTGGTTGAAGGTGTGGTTGTGGTTGAAGGTGTGGTTGAATTTGTGGTTGAAGGTGTGGTTGTGGATGAAGGTGTGGTTGAAGGTGTGGTTGTGGTTGAAGGTGTGGTTGTAGTTAAAGGTGTGGTTGTGGTTGAAGGTGTGGCTGTGATTGAAGGTGTGGTTGTGGTTGAAGGTGTGGTTGTGGTTGAAGGTGTGGCTGTGGTTGAAGGTGTGGTTGTGGTTGAAGGTGTGGTTGAAGTTGTGGTTGAAGGTATGGTTGTGGATGAAGGTGTGGTTGAACGTGTGGTTGTGGTTGAAGGTGTGGTTGTAGTTGAAGGTGTGGTTGTGGTTGAAGGTGTGGCTGTGGTTGAAGGTGTGGGTGAAGGTGTAGTTGTGGTTGAACGTGTGGTTGTGGTTGAACGTGTGGTTGTGGTTGAAGGTGTGGTTGTGGTTGAAGGTGTGGTTGTGGTTGAAGGTGTGGTTGTGGTTGAAGGTGTGATTGTGGTTGAAGGTGTGGTTGTGGTTGAAGTTGTAGTTGAAGGTGTGGTTGTGGTTAAAGGTGTGGCTGTGGTGGAAGGTGTGGCTGTGGTTGAAGGTGTGGCTGTGGTTGAAAGTGGTGTTGTAGTTGAAGGTGTGGTTGTGGTTGAAGGTGTGGTTGTAGTTGAAGGTGTGGTTGTAGGTGTAGGTTCTGTTGTAGGCGTGTTTTTGTGTGTGATTATTGTGGTGGGTGTGGCTGTACGTGTGATGTTTGGATTGGGTGCGGATACTGTTTCATTTGTGGCTCTAGGTCTGCGTGCTGCTCTTGGATTTCTAATGGTAGTTGATTTTGGTTGATGTATACTAGTTATTTCACCCGGTTCTGAAAAAAAATACTGAAACTCAATTAAATTCTTCAAGAATATTTCACTGACAAAAAGAGCATGATCTAAACAAATTACCTAAAACAGTGTCTCATATTTCTCATGTCACTGATCATAGAAAGTGAAAAGAAATCTGACCAAATCTTTAAATTGTATCAATTTTGGAGATGACGTTGCGAGACTGTTACTTGACATTATTTTGAAATATGTAACATTTTGTTGTCCGAATCCGTCCACGGGCACTCTAAAAAGTGTTATGCCCTTGCAAGACTGCAAGGAAACTTGATGACGGATGTAAAGAACATTCCAGGTATCAAAAAAGACTTTATATTCTACAATCTGACGACAGAAGCAGGATTTTAAAACTGGAGAAAAGGGGGGCAACTCTGACAATCCAAAGCGACTTCTGAATACACGAATCCCGAAATGAAAACTCTGTCAGGTGTGTATGGGTTGTGAAAGAAGGAAAGTCCTTGCTTTTACTCTGACAAACATTGGAGGGGCCAATCACTAGCGAGGAGTGTGTCGGAAACACGTGGACAGGAGCATGTGTGAAGTTATTTGTCCGAGAAAAAGCAAGGGTATTCACTCTTTCACAACCCATACAAAACCAACAGAGTTATTACAAAAAAACGTCTTCTGAGCATCAAACGAGACTAATATGAGTGTTGTGTCCAAACGTGTGAAGGAAGACCCACGCATGCCCATACAAAAACTTTGTTTCATTTACAACAGAACAGAGAATTCTACATAATGATCTCCAGCTTCGAAAGCCGTTTGCAAAATGAGGGCTGCATTATCTTACAGGAGATACGCTACATGATTGGTGATTTTTTTGCGCAATAAAGGATTGAAAATTTATTTGCGAAAAACATGATTGATGATTGTTGTGTGTGCAATAAACAAGCATGATCGCGCAGCGCAGCACATTGTTAATAGTTTAATACTGGGCACGGGAATAAGAAATATATAAGCCAAGAAACCTAAGGGCCCGGTCACACAGCGCTGCGTCCTTACCACGACCATGCCTATCACGCCGATCTGAAAAAGTTATAAAATCGGGGCATATCGCCGTCAAACTCCAGCACATGGCACTAATACCCCAGTCACATAATATAGACGCCGCTTCTGCTACGACGGAAAAGTGTCCGAGAGCGTGGCCAATCATGGGCCAAACGTGGCAGGATCTCCATGAGCGTGGTTTGGTCGGGGTGGGATCTGCTAGGTCACGAAGCTGCAAGCTCTCCCTACGCTTATTTTGAACTGCACAATACAAGCGTAGTACAGTCGTGATGTAGTTTTTTTTATTCGCCATGTGCTGGATTTTGACGGCTAGCGCCGACTTGATAACTTTTTCAGATCGGAGTGATCGGCATGGTCGTCGTAAAAACGTAGAGCTGTGTGACGGGGTCCACACAAAAATCTACATCACGACTGTATTGCGCCCAGACCCGGCTACGCTTGTTTTTGTGCAGTTCAAAATAAGCGTAGGGAGAGCGTGCAGCTTCGCGACCTAGCAGATCCCACCCCGACCAAACCACGCTCATTAGATACATGGAGATCCTCCCACATTTGGCCAACGATTGGCCACGCTCTCCGACAATTTTACAACGGAGTAGAAGCGGCGTCTCTGTGTGACCGGGGTATAACGAGTAAACGCATGAGTTTCGTCCGTCCCTGCAAATAAACAAGAATGAATGCATCAAGAGAGATTACATATCAAATTGTTCTTTGAACCCCCCCAGAAGAATGCAAAATGCACAGTATAAAAAAATGATTCAACAACGTGCGAACAATACATAAAAGAATACAGTACCATCCTTTATTATCATTCTCATCCTGATAATTCATCATCATCGTATCATCATCATCATCATCATCATCATCATCATCATCATCATCATCATCATCATCATCATCATCATCATCATCAAATTCCCTCACTACGAGTAAGTCAATACTACGGTTTTATGTAAGACGCTTTAAAACTACCGACACACACACACACACACACACACACACACACACACACACACACACACACACACACACCGCACATACACACACACACACACACCTACACACACACACACCGCATACAGACATACTCACGCACTCGCGCACACACTCACACGCACGCACGCACGCACACAGACACAGACACACACACACACACACACACACACACACACACACTATACATACATATATATATATATATATATATATATATATATATATATATATATCCCATGACCTCCCTTCTTTGTCTCTGTTACTTCAGTATGGGTATATATGTTGTATTTTTATAGCTCAATAAATACATCATGGACTCCAAAAAATATATGATAGTGCAGATTCCGATTTGGGCAAAGGACTACTTTCCTCCCGACCTTTGACCTCGCGCCGAACAATGTGACACATTTGTATGAAGTTCTAAAATCGTATTGCACGGCTCAGAAAACCATATCAGTTGCACGCAAAAATGAATCTCAGAACTGATCTGATGTATGAGATGCAATAAGCAAAAGTTTCTTTCATTATGAAAGCAATGCAGGTCGAAAAAAACGAACATTCAACTTACAAGATAACCAGATGCAAGCGAACCAAAACAAAAACACGAGTACCCTCCCCTTGCATCGTTAGCAGACGACTTTTGAGAATCTGTCGGTAGTGTGTTTTGGTGTGCGCCTTCAGCTATCAAACATCGGCTGTTTCACGTGTTTTGCGAGCAAGTCTACTCTTTTGCCTGGCTCTGCAGTAAGTCCACATATTTTTCCGTAATCCAGTCATATTCCTTCAAAATGCAATCAATCGGCGGTGACAGACGTGTCGGTCGCGTTTTCCTCATACCCATACCAGTTTAAGTTCATCCATGCAAACACACTCGCAAAACAGTTTATCACGTAGATACATTTCAAATAGGGAGCAAATGGTTAAATCTAAACCTACATATTTGTTCCCTAAAATTTGCTTCTCTGTCAATAAGCCTAATTACACACGTTCGAGAAAAACAACGTAGAATCGATTCTGAATCGAGTAAGCCAAATGGGTCCCAAACCCGTTTCGCCCGTTCTGCCGACCTGAAACGCAAAACAAAAGAATTGTGCGCTTCAACTAAATTAATTTCTATTCGACTTCATTACTTTCTTGCAACTTATGAACCTTTACTTAAAGCTTTTAAATGGTCTGAAAGTAGTGTTACCGCGTACTTATCGATGCACTCATTCGTTTTATTTTTTCAGCGACGGTCACTTAGTTTAAGGTTGCAAAAGGGCTAAGTCTCGCTGGCAACAGTTTTACCCTGCACAGATCGCAACAGTGCCGCTAGTAGTCTACACTTTGTGTTTGATGGTAGAATGGGATATACAGATTACAACACTCGTGGTTTTTTATATGGCTTGTATTTCAGTCAAGACCCAGCGGGAATATCAATCGAGAGCCACTCGCCAGAGGCTCGTGTCTCCCGATGATATTCATCCGCTGGGTCTTGACTGAAATACAAGCCATATAAAAAACCACTCGTGTTGTAACCTATACATATATATATATATATATATATATATATATATATATATAAATATATGTATATATAAATATAGCCCCGTGGAAGTGACATCGCAAGAAAAGTGAAAATGTTGAAACGCAATCAGTGCGACGTCAAAGCTCACAGGGGGTTAAATAAAGATATTGTCCACCAAGTTCTTACCGGTTAATACAGCAAAGTTCTCTCCGGTCACTATGGAAACGGTATCCACGCCTATAGAGTCACGTTCATTGAGGCTGCCGCTGAAGACCACCTGATATAAAACATCATTCCATTGAACTAACACAGATATACGTGTGTAATTGCCGGAACAGAACGTGCCGCAGTTTCAACAATATGAACTGAGTACCACTTACGGGCGTTCCAATTTTTGGTGAGCACATATAGATCGTAACGATTACATAATGGGAGAGAAGCTGCAATGGCCTACTTTTATTAATTGAATCGAAAATTAAAAGACGTACTTATCCTAGGTGAAGATCACATACTTATACTTCTTGTCTGACAGGATAGTTTGCTAGAAACTATTTGAAGCTGTTCGTGTTTCCGCTTGCGCAGCGGCAATTGTTGCGCAATGGAATTAAAGATAGCAGTCGTCCGCAAAGGAATGTAACAGCACAACTGATCGTCCTTTTTTCCTTCAACAACAGTTTTGTGGAATAATCTTCCAGAAAACATGCGACAAAATGATACTGAGATTCTTTTGTTTTACCGTAGTATCATTTGGGCAACCACAAGGGACAGGTATTTCAACGCAGAATGTGGTTAGATATGAGCGATTTGCAACAAGATTGAGTAAATCGACTCCTTTCAGATTATTGTGTATTTTCGTGTGGTGCATGTCAAGAAGATGCAGAACATTTCCTGTTCCACTTCCCCGATCACGTAGAATATATACTCCTGTTATTCAATAGTTTGACACCTTATAGGGCGGGGATGTAGCTCAGTCGGTAGCGCGCTGGATTTGTATCCAGTTGGCCGCTGTCAGCGTGAGTTCGTCCCCACGTTCGGCGAGAGATTTATTTCTCAGAGTCAACTTTGTGTGCAGACTCTCCTCGGTGTCCGAACACCCCCGTGTGTGCACGCAAGCACAAGATCAAGTGCGCACGAAAAAGATCCTGTAATCCATGTCAGAGTTCGGTGGGTTATAGAAACACAAAAATACCCAGCATGCTTCCTCCGAAAACGGCGTATGGCTGCCTAAATGGCGGGGTAAAAAACGGTCATACACGTAAAATTCCACTCGTACAAAAAACACGAGTGTACGTGGGAGTTTCAGCCCACGAACGCAGAAGAAGAAGAAGAAGACACCTTATGTTCTTGAATGCGATACAATCATGTTTGATTTAATTTTATTGTTAAACACAAAACTGTTTGCTCGCTCATGATTTTTGTTTGTCAACTGATCGTTTCCAGGTGAAAGGACCCTTAAGGGATTAGAATAATTGCTATTATTCCCCCCTCTGCTTCTTTACCTCTGTAAACTTGTAGGGGTAGTTATTTTTCGATAATGACCCAGCAACCAAACAAATAACGACCCAGCAACAGCCTGAATCCTCGATAGTGCAATGGGTTGAGAAGCTGTTCTGTTTCGGTACTACTTTTTGCGACTGAAAAGTTCCGAACGCTCTAATGTACGAAGTATACATCTCTGGAGCAAACAATACAAACATACTGCATTTAAATTAACAACTACAGGCCTGAACACATGAATCTCCATATAAAATCCATGAGTTCGGTTGTTTTCTGAATCTAGATCAGACGTTCATCACAAGCAATTTCCCAAGGCAAGTAACTCATACTTTGTCTAGCGACAAGAGTAGTTCCCCTTCTTTTCACTCAGTTTCTTCGACAACAGACTGCAATCCGACGGTCAGTTTTCAACAATATTTCATTTAATAAACAGATCACACGCAACCAAATGCACACATCTCATCAATTTAAACAACATAAAGCGGTTTCATACACTATTTTCCCCAGAAAACTTAACTTCATACAGTTTTTAACGTTGGAACACGGGTGCAAAAGTTCGTCTGCTAGTCCCATTTGACGAAAGAACATTATCCTAACCAATACCAAAACATATACAGAACACACAATATCTGCCTTTGCCGCCACAGCAGAATAACAGCATATCTGTGTACTTGATTTTAGTCCAAAATAGGAAAACTGACAAGAAGTGTTAACAGAATGGAATGATTTGCACGGAACTATACAACCGCGCATTAATCGATCGCCTGCGCAGGTTGACTGGTTGAGTGAATAGGATTCGATCAAACTTTCGCAAAAAACCTCCTGTTTTCTTTGAATGACTGAAGAAAGGAGGAATAAAGAGGTTACACACCTCGTCTCAGTGATTATCAAAAATAATGGTCTCAGTTCGCGGTCATGAAAAAGCTCGCTAAAGCTCGCATTTTTCATGATCCGCTAACTTCGACCATTATTTTTGATAATCACTGAGACTCGGCATGTAACCTCTACATGTTGCAACAAAGCATTCTCTCTCTCTCTCTCTCCCTCTCTCTCTCTCTCTCTCTCTCTCTCTCTCTCTCTCTCTCTCTCTCTCTCTCTCTCTCTCTGTGAAATATTACTTGCATTAAGTGCTATCACTTGTTCGCCATTATCTAACGGTACATGCATGTGTATTGTTTATCCTTTTTCAGAACGTGTTCAATAACATTTTGATTGTAATCGTTCTACATCTTTAGTTTGAGTTAAAAGATTGTTTTTATAACCCTTAAGTGAATACGACATGCTTAAACCTAATGTACAAAACTGTATGACTTCGCACCTCTGTGTCACCGTGTAGACACGGCTGTAGAGTGACGTTGCCTGTCTTCCAGGTGGGATCGTGGTCACTGTATGTGTGTACGTCTGTTGTGTCCTTGCCGTCACACCGTGTCAACACCTGCAGCTGACTGTTGGCCCTGTTGACGATGTACTCAAACGACACCTGTATGGCGCCACCAGAACACACGAGGGGAGAGGTCATGTCTACCGTCGTAAGTCCGCTGTTGTACATGTCTTGTGAATTTTTGTGGGCGAACACGAAGTTACCTGAAATCATCGGTATTGGCACAGGTATAATATTATTTCACTTTTGCAACGTAAAGGATCATAGATGTGACATAACCTTATTTATCCTACATACGTGAGAGAGACACCCGTGAGATAATAATCGTTCAAATCACACGTGTGTATATCATGTAAATGAGGTCATGTCAAGCAAGTCTGGCAGGGACCTGTTTTTTCCACTGCTTATGATGCCAAAGTCACCGAGACAAACGTCATTATAGAAACAAAAATTGCGCTCGCTAATTACCCTCGGTGAATTTTTAGAACTAACACGTCACGCCACACTCTCAGAGTGACGTTTCTTTACTTTTACGTAATAGATTGCACGAGGCTTTAGAAGAGATCGAGGTTCCAAAACAAGCGTCTTCAATTTAGTTGCCTCGACTGCAGGACATTTTCAGTAAAATACAGGTAAGTACAGTTTGTAGGATAAACAGAATACTACATGGCTTGCTGTGTCGTACCAGATTTACACTCGTTGCTTTTTCAAATAGTGAACAGCTCGCTTTCGCTCGCAGTTCAATATTAAAAAAACAAACCTCGTGTAAATCTGGTACGACACAGCAAACCATGTAGTATTCTCTATGTCACACGCTTTCCTTCTTTGCCACTACTAAAGCAAACGTGTGCAAGATTGTATGTTACACGCTTTGGAGCATGTGCAAGAACGGATTCAAACTCGAAATCGTCCCTCCAAAAGCCCTAAAATGCACACACGACTTTTATTTCTCCTGCTGTTATCGTTTCTTCTCTTTACAAATTCTTCAACGCTGAGAATACTGAAAACGGCATCCCAGACGACAGTACTGTTTCCATACCCGAATTTAGCTGCCCTTGCAAAGTGGCTCGCTCAGGAGGCCTGTTGGTCTGAAACTAGAAGGACAGAGTTCTGAACATAGATGACAAAGACCCCGAAAAGAACAAACATTTCGCGGATGCAGACACAGAAAGACGTCATGAAGAAATCGATGCTTCAAAAGATACAGACTGTGATGATGACTGTGACGTCATTCACATATACCGAGACGTCATTCATAGTTGTTCAGTCACTTCTGTCAAAAAGTAGATCTCTCCACAATGGCTGCTCCTGTGTTTAGGTTTGTCAAGCTTGAGTACGCAAAACGCGTTTGTTCTCTCCTCTGTTGAAGCTGTGAGACATAAATGCTATTCCGACTTGGTCGTGTGACAGAGTTTTCTTCCACACTCGATTAGCTGATGTCTAACTCAGCCTGACGGCTTCGTTAGACAATCAAAGTAATCTCGTGTGGAAGAAAACGTCTGTCACACGACCAAGTCTGAATAGTACCCGCTATTACGAGTTAGTCGTGTGACAGAGAGTTTTCTTGCACACGAGACTGTAGATGTCTCACGACGGCGAAGCCGAAGTGAGACAGCAGCAGTCGAGTGTGCAAGAAAACTCTCTGTCACACGACTAACTCGTAATAGCGATTATGTCTCACAGCATAGGCATAGAAAGACAGAAATGAGTTTTGGGGGACAAAATAACAGGCACAAAACAAGACTGAAAACACAATTGCCTTTTCACACATAGCCTACACACGCATGCGCGCAGAAGATAGATCCAATGCGTTTCGTGTCTTTTTCTGGTTGAATGCATTTAACAAAGTATCAACCAACGTTTCTGAATCTTTCAATGAAATAAATAAACTTTTTTTGAACCAAACAGCACAAACCAACGAAAGCTAAACACACAAACACACGCGCGCGCGCACTAACACAGATTGAATGCAAAGCGCGAACGAACACGGAGAATTTTTGTGTAGGTCAGGTCGTGGGAAAGTCCACCCGAAATGTTCCACAGGGGAACTGGTTGTGTTTGGATTGTTCATTTTCTCACAGTGATGTTGATGTTGTTTACAGTGCAGTTTTGAAAGAATATTTTCCGAATTTGGGGCACACTTTCGTCTTTCGTTTCGTTCATCTTGTCGAAGTAACATTCGAGTGTTTCTAAATCCAAACCTTCCATCACCGCTGGTGCAGTTTAGACCTGCCTGACTGTCTGCGTGCGTGTTAGAGCTGAAGACGAAGCCTCAATCGCCAAAGCGTCACCCATCTGTAGGTTCTGAGCATCGGATGTACGTTGATACGCACGGAACTGTCTATGCAACTTTTCCTAGTCACAGGTGTAAGGTTCGATCTTTTCTTTGCAATTTCGTCCTCTGTGTACGTAGCAAAGCGTTTCACCATTTTCGGTTTTAGTTGCAGACGACGATAGTGAAAGTAGTACCTATTGTTTTGACCTTTCGTATTCAGGGTTCTTAATTGAAGCTTGATAAAGGGACCGTGTCGTGTAAGTGGAAAGGTGACGAAACTTTTGAAAACAGAAATTGAATGAAGAAGAAAATGTGGCTTTCATATATGACTAAGTGCCAAAAGGTGCTCACAGAACAGAAGACGACTTTGTTTTACAATAAAAATGTTTCTAAAAACGTGTGTCTGCTGAAAATTGGTGTGTGTGTGGATGAATGTGCGAAGAGATAGTGGACATAATTTCGTGTGTCTGACTTGAACGGTTTTGAAGTTATCTTTGTTTAAAGTCAAAAATAACGCCAAAACCGGCCATCTGAAAACGGACATTGTGATACCTCGTGCTTTGAATATGCCACAGAAAAATAACAAGAAGCACAAATGAATTGCATTGAATGCCTGAAACATCGCTTTACAGACGAGACCAAACGTCAAATCTAAATCTCGAGAGAATTTTTTTTTTTCGATAACCGAATTTTAAGGTGTCGCACGCAAGATGTGTCGTCATCACGGCATACATTTTTCAATCGCAGATATTTACTAAAATTTCTTTTTCAAAAACTCTGGAATTGATGTCGACACGTCAAGCGATAACGGTGTATCAAACTGCTGTCTTTCAAGTAATCCAGCAAAGACTGCAGAACTTTTGAACAGCATTTTTGAAAACGATTTGAAAATTTCGTCATATCTTGCGTGCGACAAAATGTTCGGTAATTAACGGTTATTTTCTTTTAAAAACAAAATATACATGTACAAAGATCTACTTCATCTACGGAACCACGTCACACATTCTGTGTTCAAAATTTGTGAAGAAATCACGAACCACGAATCAAGTGTTGAAATTATGTCGTCAACATCTTTTCAGATCTTGCGTGCGACACCATCTTGCGTTCAACATAAAATGTCACTACCTTATCGAGTTTAATGGGTAAAACTAACTATTTGTTGTCTTAGTTTAATCTTCTTAATTAAAAGCGTAATAAAACCGAACTTCCAAGATGAATTTTAATTGAGATTAGCGAAAGAGCGGGCACGCAAGTCGACCTTAAAGTAAAAGAATGATAACACGAGCGTTTGTCGTGTTGTCTTGCGTGCAACACATTGTCCAAAAAGGAAAATGTATATTTTTCTCAGACGTTTTTTAAGTTGAAACCTTGAAACTTCACACACATTTGGGGTTTAATCGCCCCCATGCATGGTAAAAGTCTTGTTGACCCTTGTCAGATTTCAAGGTCACGGCTGGGTCACATGTGGTTCAGAAAACGGATGAAACATATTTTTTCAGAGATTTTTGAAGCTAGAACCTTCAAACTTCAAACAACGCTTTTGCTTAATGATTGTTCAACATGGAGAATTCAAGGTTGATCCTTGAGAAATGTGAAGGTCATAGCAGGGTCTCGTGTGGGTAAAAAAAAAAGGAAATTGTATTGAACTTCAATTTATATAAAACCAAAGTCTGGTTGATCTGTTTTAAGATTTAAGGTCAAATCTGTTATTTAAGGTCAAATCAAATAGAAATTTGTTGATGCTTAAATCTTTGAAATTTCCAACAGGTTTGAGGTTTGACAACTTCTGGACTTTGAAATCTGGTATGGTTGATCCTGGTAATATTAATTGGTCAAAACATCAAGATCAATAATTATAAAATAAGCACTTTCACCAATGTCAAGTGAGCAATAGCAGCAAACGTGAGTCTTATAAAGATTATCACTTTTTGTGTGACCTCAACTTGACCCCTCTGAATGCTCTCAATCATGGAAATTGACCACACTTTGATTATAACCAAACAACATCAAAACTTTGGAATGTGTGAAGTTTCAAAGGTGTTGCTTAAAAGGCGTTCGTGAAAATGACAATTGTATGTGTCTGACTTCAATGCGACCCCGCTGCGACCTTGACGTTTGATTTTATCAACCAGACTTTCATCATGTGTGAATGACTTCAAACACTATAAAACTAGTTGAAGAAATTGACAATTTTTCAAAGTTTAAGCCAGATGGCACTGCTGTGACCTTGAAATTTGACAAACATTAACCAGGCGGTCACCTTTTTTAGAAAATATCCTTAAAGGATCTTTAACCTTACTGTGACCTTGGAATTTGATGAGGTTTAATTTAACTTGCGTAGTGTGCCAAGTTTCAAGGCCCTAGCTTCAAAAACATATGAGAAAACCTCATTGAAAAATGTATATGTTTGACCTCAACGCGACCCTGCTGTGACCTTGACTTTTTCAACCAGACTTTAATCGTGTGTGAACATTATACACTAGAACTGTGTGTATTTTCAAAGCTCGTGCTATAAACGCGCTGAATAAATTGAAAATATTCCACATTTGGACCAGATGTGACCCCGCTGTGACCTTGAACTTTGACAAAGATTAACCAGCAGGTCACTTTTAATGAGGTTTTATAAAAATGCTGAAAGTATGTGAAGTATGTAAAGTCTAACTGATCTAGTATTAAAACATGTAAGGCGTGACAACGACAATTTTCCAGTTTGCAAAGGAAATTTAACCTCGCTGTGACCTTGAAATTCAATGTTGTTTAATGTGATGTGCACCATACCTGGAGGTCATTATACTTTGGTTGTGTGCCAAGTTTCAAAGCCCTAGCTTTAAAAACGTGCGAGATAACCTTAATGCTATGACTCAGTGCCGTTTTGAATGATATAACGAACAAAATTATCGTTATTTGTAAAATCATTTGGGTAAATTTATCTTTTCTTTTCGTAATTGGGTTCCAGCATCTGTTGTCTTAACAAAAATCACAATATCAGTCGTGTTTGTCAACTTTTATTTTTTAGCCCCTTTGTCCGCTTTTCGTGCGCACCTTTTGGCACTTAGTCATATATATATATACAGGAGAACGGGGTTGGTGTTATTCTTTTTCCGTCAAACACGAAGTACACAGATAAAACGTGGTTGACTGACCAAGGCCTGTTGGCACACTATTCAGAATACACAACAAAATGTAACAACACTTTGATACCCTTTTTTTAAGTTCGTGATCACTTGAATTGAATACCAAAAACATTAGTGTTTAAGGTAGTGACTAAAATGTATGTGAAGGTAACATTTTTCAGAAATAAATGCATAATCAAAATAATTGATTTCGGCATCAAAGCGTGTAACATACAATCTTGCACACGTTTGCTTTAGTAGTGGCAAAGAAGGAATGCGTGTGACATCAGGTAATATTAACTGTTTTCCACAAGGCAATGGCTATTTTGCCGGTACCGGCAACGTAGCCTGTAGGCTATGTTGCCGGTACCGGCAAAATAACGATATGTTACGGTGGAGGCTATTTTGCCGGTTGGACGCTGCTGAAGCTAGTAAAGTGAAACGTCTAGTCGGATTCTCCATCTCACAAAGGCAATACACAAGTAATCTTCAATATTTGTATTTCTGATGTGCAAACTTCAAATGCAATTACAACCTTGTCTTATACACGAATAAAAGCCATATTTCTCTCTCTATACCTCTCTCTCTCTCTCTCTCTCTCTCTCTCTCTCTCTCTCTCTCTCTCTCTCTCTCTCTCTCTCTCTCTCTCTCTCTCTTAAAACACCAAATACACTAATTTAACTGGCAAATATCCTATGATCTCTATGCAAGGAATTAAATACTGGTTATTGTCTCTCTATGATCATTCTCGCTGACTCTCTGTCTCTATGTGTGTGTCATGAATCACATGAAATAGATTGAATATACGGACGTTGAATATACAACAAGTCATCGTCACATCTCTCTCTATGATCATTGTCGCTGACTCTCTGTCTCTATGTGTGTGTCATGAATCACATGAAATAGATTGAATATACGGACGTTGAATATACAACAAGTCATCGTCACATCTCTCTCTCTCTATGATCATTGCCGCTGACTCTCTGTCTCTATGTCTGTGTGTGTGTGTGTGTGTGTGTGTGTGTGTGTGTGTGTGTGTGTGTGTGTGTGTGTGTGTGTGTGTGTGTGTGTGTGTGTGTGTCATTCATAGCAGTTCCTGCAGAACCAGAACTTGGTTTTTGGTCTTGAGCGTTTTCCAGCGCATTGCAGATGGAGGGATCTGAGACATGAATCACATGAAATAGATTGAGTATTCAACAAGGCATCGTCACATAGTGCACACACAGTACGGAGAGAAGACCGTACAGCCGAGTAGACGTGTTGGACGGCTGTCCAACCGTCCGTGTCGAAATGTCGCCGAACTTTCATGATGGATATGTTCACGTCCAGTACTGCTGTTCCTCTGAAGTTCGCCTTTCAGAGCACGGATTGTGTCTGCCTCACCGACAAAGTAGCTCAGAATTTGTCTGTCTCGATCCACCGAGGACTTCTTTGAAAAGGGAACGGTTTGTCAACCTTGCATTTTTTCCGGCTAGGCAGTCCAATAGCATTTACTACTTTTCCTTTTGGTCTGCCTCTCTTCCGGGATTTTGGTGGTAACGTCACATTATCAAGTGACGTCGACGTAGGCCTTGGTGCGGATGAACCCTCCTCGTCAGACGTCGTAGGCCTTGGTGCGAATGAACCCTCCTCGTCGGAGTGTGGTGTTGTTGTTGGTGGTAGTGGGTTTGGGGCGGCTGTCATATCATACACTAGTTCCACAACCGCTACATGAGACGTCGTAGGCCTTGGTGCGACTGAACCATCCTCTTGAGACGTCGTAGGCCTTGGTGCAAATGAACCATCCTCGTGAGACGTCGTAGGGCCTGGGTGCGAATGAACCATCCTCGTGAGACTGTGGTGTTGTTGTTGGTGGTGGTGGGTTTGGGGCGACTGTCATATCATACACTAGTTCCACAACCGCTACCTGTTTTCCAGATCCCCACATTTTTACAACAAAATCTAACACGCTCAATTTCTCTTGGAAATCAAAGTTGTTTTCTGCAGCTAAAGAAGCCAATTGTACGTGTACGTTGTCCGAGGTGGAGTTGATAATAAAACTCACTATAAAAGTTCAAATTTGTCAATCAGTGAACACTTCTCTCCCCCAAAGAAATTCCCATCAGAAACTGTCATTTATTGGTGAGTATTTAATCACAGGCGGTAACTTTCACTTTACTAGCTTCAGAGAGAGAGAGAGAGAGAGAGAGAGAGAGAACTTTGAACTTTGAACTTTATTACAGGAAAGATAGCATTAGGTCCGTAGGACCTTTCTTACAGCTAGTCCTGATCTAAGCAAAATGGTTATAATCGAAATGGGAATACATAGGAACAAACTTTTTATGATGAAACGCAGACACACGCAATAATAGTAATATAAGAATAAGATCATTTTTTACCGACATGTGATATACAGATATCACAATACGGGCAATACAACCATACATTATCAGAACACACACACACACATATATATATACACGCACACGCACACACACACAGAAGATCAACTAACTTATAAGGCAAGCCAACATAACACGACACACTAACCAAATAAAGGATCAGGTAGCAAAGTAAAAAAAAATAAAAAAATAAAAATAAAAAAAAAAGTGACCTAAGATTTATGAAGGAATCACCAAGCCAATATAAAATGCAGTAATACTATCTTAGATACTAGAAGGAGTAATACACGAGAATGTATTCTTATCACACCAAGTTGACGCAAGACACACACATGCACATTTTCAGAAGGATAAGAGAGAGAGAGAGAGAGAGAGAGAGAGAGAGAGAGAGAGAGAGAGAGAGAGAGAGAGAGAGAGAGAGAGAGAGAGAGAGAGAGAGCCTCTACCGGCAAAATAGCCTCTACCGTAACATATCGTTATTTTGCCGGTACCGGCAACGTAGCTTACAGGCTACGTTGCCGGTACCGGCAAAATAGCCATTTCGTTTCCACAATATGTTGTCCTACGTCGGTCTGCATTCGCCGAGCCTACCGTTCCGAATTATTCCCAAATAAAAGTGCGCTCATTCGTGCAGCAAAGCATTGCAGTAGATGTTGTAACTGCTTCATTGTCGTGTGGTTGTGCTGGAGCTTCAAATGATGGTAGGACATGCTCAGTGAATCGCGGTTTGCAGAGTATATTATATGACAGTCACAATGCCATAATATAAAAAGTATAAGAAAAATAACAAAAACAAACAGCAACAACAACAACAACAACAACAATAAACAAAAAACAAACACCAACAACAACAGGGGCGGATCAGTTTATTTTATGGGGGGGGGGGGGGTTCCAAAAGTATACTGTGAAGATATGGGTGTGAAGGCGCGAAGCGCCAAGCCGACGGCGCGAAGCGCCTAGCTCGCTTGGGGGGTCCGGGGGCATGCCCCCCCGGAAAATTTTCAAAAAAAGGATGCAAAATGGTGCAATCTGGTGCATTCTGAGGATGATCATAACCAGTTTCAGGCAGCCCTCTTTTTTTGTTTTGTTTTGTGTTTGGTCAGTTTGGGATCAGAAATCCCCAACAAGAACAACCCCCCCCCCCAAAAAAAATGTTTTTTTATTTTTTTTTGGCTGGGGGGGGGGGGGGGTGTTCCGGAATCCCCAGACACCCCCCCCCCCCAGTCCGCCCCTGAACAACAACAATTTGCTTACCTGTATCGCCATGTAGTAGGAGAAGGGCTCCTAATATGGACCACTTTTTGTTTCATGCTGATAACTAGCTTGTTTTCTTGCGAAGAAGTTTCATTTTGTGTTTGGTAGTCCTTCTCTCTCTTAGGTTAACCGTTAGGCCAAATTAGAGTGAAATAGCTTTGATAGATATTCAGCAAAAATAAATGTTTGTTTGCCTGGGCGCCTAATATGGACCAGTGAAGCGGCCTTCACGAATCACTGTAAAAAGCCCCCTATACTTCAAAATAACATGATACAACTTAGTGTACAAGTCAGACTAATTAAAATATGCTTTAATTTTATCTGTTTCGGGTTGATCAGAGCATTATTTGAAGCACGCCAGGAAACTAAATAAGCTTATCAAAAACAGAGTGAAAATAAGTGAAATTATCAACTTCCACGAAAAGAAGACTTTTTGTTATATTTTTTTTAAATCTCGAGGGCTAGTTATAGGTTATTTCCAGCAAGCTTCTTAATGAATTAACGAAAATAGCCTTTACCTTTTATTTTCTTCGATTTTTTTAAGGTGGTCCATATTAGGGGACTCGCACATACTTTGAAATGTTGGTATTGTTTTTTGTTTGCAGTATAAACTCGGGGTCAACACTGCTAAAATGTAACAAATACAGACTTAGCTGTCATACATAGCAATTTTTGTGTGATAAAAGCTTTGGCTGTGGACAGAAACGAGTCCATTTTAGGCGGCAAATTTAGAGTGAACGCTGCCAAAAGTGAAAAAAAGAGAAAAAGCCTAACGGTTTTGAGGTTTGTGTTTCTGCAACTGTTTTGACATGTGCAAGTTATCCAGAGAGGGTGAATACAGCGAATAAAACTTTTTTGAGTGCTCTAGCGCTGTTAGTTTGTCAGATCAGGAGGTGGTCCATATTAGGAGCCAGTCCATATTAGGAGCCCTTCCCCTATTTGCCATTGTCGTTTTGTAACTGCTTTATTGCCGTTGTGCTGGAGCTTCAATTGAGTGTATTACATGACAGTCACAATTAAATAAAAAGAAAACACACCAGTAACCAGGTTAGGTAAGTTTAAATCAATATTTTGGCATGTAACTGCCTTCTTCGGGATGGTATGGAAAGAATCTCACAAAACAGTCACAATGTCACAATACAACAATCTTGATAACAACAACAATTTGCTTACCTTTATGACCATGCAGCATTTCCCATTTTAAGCCCCTAATCCAGGTATCTGTATCGGGGCCATGTGATCCATCCTCAAACTGACAGTACGTGCTCTCAAAGTCACAGCTCAGCGAGCTATAGCACATTGCGTTGATAGTATTTGCCTCTGAAAACAATGAACTCATATTGCATTCAAACATGATTTTCTTACTGGTTTAAGAAGAAAAATATTACCCCTCCGACCAAAAAAAGAAAATAATAGAAATAAAAGTAGGAATAAAACAAGAAAGAAACAAACAAACAAAAACCGCAGGGGAAAAAAGTTACGAAAAACCAAACAGCAGACACGTTGTTCTTTCCACACTGTCATCGTATGCGACTGTTTCCTCACTAAAAATCACAACCAATCAAGCGATGTTTCACAAGTGTTTTGTTGTGAGGCTGTAACCCCATGGTTGAGGCTAGCAAAGAACAAGTATCACACACACACACACAAACACACACACACACACACACACACACACACACACACACACACAACACACACACACACAAACAAACACGAACACACACATACACACACAAATACACGTTAACAAACGGCGAATAGAATGTATTCTCTTGATTTTTCGCATTAATGCCGCATCTATTCAATGATACGCACGTTATAAATAATGTGTAGTACATCATCTGTCTTTCTGGGTATTCTTTTCAATTCAGTTACTATGTCATATATTCTGGTTCCCACGTTACACGACTGATGAACATGCAAGTAATTGGAAATGCTTGTTACGTACTGAAAATAATAAATTAATCGGTGCGAGGATACTTTATTCCTTCTCAAGAGACAACGGCGTTCATTAAAGGCCCACTCCGCCTTGTCAAAACAGTTCACCACACCGTCTCAGATCTGGTCAGAATTTAGAATGGGATAAGACCACCTCTCCACTTGGTCACATACAAAACATCAACCTCCTGACTGTCATGCAGTGGTGAGTTAAAATGTTTATGAATTAATTTCCGCAAAAGGCACCAGTGCCTTTTGCGAAATTAATTCTTTAAAAAAAATACCACTGTGCACAGAGGATACCAAGGCTGTTCATTTTTGGTATGTGACCAAGTGGAGGGACGGTCTTATCGAATGTGCAAGCCTGACCAGATCTGAGACCGTGAGGCGAACTGTTTTCACGAGGCGAAGTGGACCTTTAATGAGATTATCTGCATTGGTTTAAAGTTCTTTTTGCAACTACAAAAAGTACAGAATAATTTCCACTGCTACTGACACAGCTTTTCAAAACGAGCCAACATCTGTTCAAGCAGACACGCATAATTATTGTTTTGTTCATGACTTGAGCTAGTCCGGCCCAACAAACATTGCCCCGCTAAAATGTTCTAACACAAGTTACTTTTATGAACATGATTAATCTTCAGGCTGAAAGAGATACTCGTCTGTTTGTTTGCTGTAATTGTGTTCACATGCACTGTGTTTGACAAATGTGGCAACCACAAACTTCTATTTTAATCACGAAAGTATCCTACAGTGTCCGACTACCAAGGAATTTTAAAGATTCTGCTTACCATGAAAGACAATAAAAATAACAAGTGTAAGACGTACAACTGTCATTTTGTCAGCTAGGGCAATGGATTCCTTCGGTGTATGCAAGCTTGAAAATGTCCCCCCTTTTATAGAACTTTTTGTTTTTACATTTTGTTTTGGTTTTGTTTAAGTCCTTTTTGAAGCAGGAAAGACCAAGGGGAAAACACTCACAGATATGAAGAGCGGAGAGACAGACACATTTTGAAGTTTTGGGTTGGTCCGAGATACACAACACAGCCAAGTCCCATTCAACTGACCCGTCGCGACATAACCTTCGTGGTTGAAAACGACGTTAAACACCAAAGAAAGAAAGAAAGAAAATTCAACTGACGCCATTCAACAGTCCCATGGTGAGGCCGAAGTACACTACACAGCTAAGTTCCATGCACCTGACACTATTCAACTGATAGTTCAATTCAAGCAACACCATGGAAGTTGTTTGTTCATTTCAATGCTTCTTATTCTCTCAGCTAAAAAAAAAGAAAAGAAGAAAAAAAGAAGAAAAAAAACACCAGGTTCCGCATAACTGAAGAAGTCAGCGACAACCTGACAAATATTTGGTGAAGAATTTACCAAAACTGGTTTCTGTTGTGTTTTCTTTTGGTGTTACTGTTGTTGTGTATATTATATTTAAAGCGCTTACGTCCCTTTGTGTGCTTGTGATTGTTGCAGGACACGTTTGTCTGACATCTGATCACCTGGCGTTCGCTCCTGCAAGCTTATGTTGTTGTGTTCAACGCCATGCACATTTTGTGATTGTTTTTTTAAATTTTTTAGTTGGGAAGTTGTATTCAGTTACTGTACAAAAGGGCGACAGACTCATGTACCTATGCGCCATCAAGGAGTTTTATATGCTCGCGCGACCATTGCGGTCCTGGAACAAACTCAAAGTTGTGTGCGTGATGGAACACTGGGTATGTGCTGATGCGTGTACATCAGGCACGAACATTTGTATACAGCTCACGTGATATTTGCAGATCCAGAGCTAACTTCAACAGCAGCCTTGGAATACTGGGTATGCTGAGAAGTGTACATCAGGCCCAAAAATGTGCATTGGCTACAGCTCACGTGACATTCGCAGATCCAGAGCAAACTTCAACAGCAGCCTTGAAAGACCGGATGTAAACTTGTGCTGAGGTGTGTATCACACCTAAACATTTTCATACAGCATAAAAAGAAGGCGAGGACCACAAACACGGGTGCACAATGCAAGGCACACTCATTGTGATTCCTCGTCGGTATCTCCTTATCTGCACTCATCACTCCGCTCCGATAACTACAATCATGGTGTTCCTTGGGGTGTCCTTTACCGGGAATCTGCTTTTTTTCTGAGATATGAGGGCTTACAACGGAGCAATATACTTCCGCTACGTCGACGCCTTTTACAACAAAACTAACAAAGGAACAAAGAAACAAACGAACATTCAACCACAAAGGCAGAATAGGCACAAGAAGGGATGAAGCGGCCAGCATGCAACTAAGGTTCAAAACGGAGTGGCTCGCAACCGACGAGTCGGTTTCAAAAAACCCTTTTAACGGGAAGGACTGTGCTTTTGAGTGCTGTTCACACGGCAGACTTGCAACCAACTTTCACCCAACTTTCAAGCGATGTTAGTCTGTGGCAAGGACTGGGTGGCCGAGTGGTAACGCACTTGCGCTCGGAATCGAGAGGTTGCGTGTTCGACCCTGGGTCAGGCCGCTATTTTCTCCCCCCTTTCCTAACCTAGGTGGTGGGTTCAAGTGCTAGTCTTTCGGATGAGACGAAAAACCGAGGTCCCTTCGTGTACACTACATTGGGGTGTGCACGTTAAAGATCCCACGATTGACAAAAGGGTCTTTCCTGGCAAAATTGTATAGGCATAGATAAAAATTGTCCACCAAATACCCGTGTGACTTGGAATAACAGGCCGTAAAAAGTAAATATTCGCCGTAATGGCTTGAGATTTACTGGCCGATGTGAATGCGTGATGTATTGTGTAAAAAATTCCATCTCACACGGCAGAAATTAATATGTAAATCGCCGTGAGCTCTTGTGAGAAGGGGCGATAAATAAATGTCCATTATTATTATTATTTAAGTCAAATCAAAATCGCTGCCCATGCACAAACGCACAAACTAGTTTTAAGCGGCGATTCTCGCCAGACTGTACCATTCGGGATTGTCCGCGGTCGTCTTCGTTGTTTTCCGGAGAAGGGAAGTAACTGCATTAGCGTGGGTTGACTAGAGCTAACCAATCAGTAAGCGTAAGAAAAGTCTGTGCAAAAATCTTT
>NC_090245.1:99753477-99799922 GCF_037325665.1 Littorina saxatilis | reverse complement strand
TAAAAATCGACGAAACAAAAAGCAAAAAACCCACAATTAAACAAATAATTAAAAAAAATTCAAACCAACCAACAAACAAACAAAATAGCAACCTTAAAAAAAAACTGAACTTTTAATAAAATTCTGAAACGAAAGTGAAACTTAAAAAAACCCATAATTTTCCAAGCAGACGAGGTGTTAGAGAAAGGGAGAATGTACGTTCTGGCTCACCGATTCCGACAGACCCTAAATATTAACGCAAAATAGGCTTCTGGACTAAACTTTTACTAAAATGAAACATGCGACAAAATCAGAAAAATACTGCATAAATCCATACAAAAAAAAATACAGTAAAGTAAGGTTGTTTTGAACCAATGCCGGGTCTGTCGGAATCAGTAACCCAGAACGTACATTCCCCCTTTCTCTTATACAACATTCTTAAGCTCAATACGCTCTCTCATTTACAAACTTTACTTCATATGTTCTTTCACTGTTAGAATTATATCTGATACATGCAATGTGACTGTCTAAACGAATAGTTAACTCTTTACAAGTGATTCTATTTTTACTTTTTCTTCCCGTCCTATTTGAATCCCCTTTTTTAAAAACTGCTTTTTCAGATCTTCTATATCGATTGGCTTGTTATATTCAGCTCGTGTTTTTGTTTGAATACTTGCTTTCTTACTTTTGTAGTCATCAAAGTCTGTTTGTATCTGTTTGAATTCTTCGTCAGAAACTTTTGAATCTTCAAGTGCTTTACTGATAGACAGTTTTAGGCTAGACAATTTTGATGATGCAAGAGTGGAAATGGATTCGTGTTTTTCAAGCTTTTTCACAATTTTTTTCATTATAGCTGATGCTATAAATGATAAACCACCAACTGCTGCTGCGACACCACCTAGGATTAGAGAAACTGGAGTCCCTACTCCGGTAGCTAACAGAATTGTTCCCGTTACACCTGCAGCTGATGCAAGGATAGTAGAACCAGTGCTGGCATTAGAAAGGCTGTTGTAAGTTGTTGAGTACTTACGTCTAGCGCGAGAATATTTTTCTAATTCATCTTCTAGTTGTTTTTGTATATTACTAATGTGTGCCAGTCTGAATTGTTGACTTTCTGCTGCACTTTCATCAATATTAGGATAAAGCTTCACACTGCTAGTCATCTTTTTAATGCAAAATATAAAATATTTATCTTAATTCTCACTCGCCAGTGTTTCTGCTAAGCTTTGAAGCTGTTCATTGCTTAACACCTTATCTGTATAGTAGAAAGCAATCAAATCAAGATAAGTAAGATTAATACTTCTTATTTCTGTTAAATTATTTATATCTGCGTTAACAACAACATTTTGGTTTGACGTCTGTTTTTTTATTGTGTTAGAATCCTTTTGAACAGCAATAAATACTCTGACTTCTTCAACATTTAATGGTCTCCAGTTGAGATTTATTCCTCTCATTAGAACAGTGTTTGTGGTTTCTTCCCTTTTCCTGACAACTATATCAAATATCATAGTTGCATTCTGCCCTATTGGAAGCTTGGGTATAAAATCGACAATGGTGTCAGCGTCCTTTTCAACACTTTGTTTTCTGTGAATGAGATAGTTGTTCTTATGGAAAGGTTTAACTGCAACTTCTCCCCTGCTGTTAAACGCAGGAACAAGGCTAACAATTAGTGGTTTAGCATTGATTGACTTACGGAATGTGTCGTCTTTTCCAACAAGAGTGTATGGACTCACAAATTCAAACTTCATTTCCCAGTCAATCTTTTTGATAACAGGACTAAGTACCCATTTTTTATTCTGATGTTTCCACATGTAGTATATGTCATCGACAATTGGATCAGGTACATTAACATCACGGATTTGACCTAGTTTGAGAAATCTTGGTTTCTTTTCATCGTCGATTTCCTTTCTCTTGTAATGACCAGTGTCTGTAAACTCGAATGCATACACTGCACCAACTTCAGCATTGCTCTCAAAGTCGATAGCGTCTGCTAAATCTTTCAACTCTATAGTTGAACATGCAACAGGATAAGCTATTGTAGGTCCACTCGACATTTTAATACTCAATATTTTATGGAACTATTTCCAATGTAATGTTAAACAAACAATCAACTGGTTGTCCACTTTGATTTTTCAGATCAATGTGTAGGAATTCATGACACCCTTCCTCCAAGTCCTTGAACTGAAGTGTCTTAAATGTTGGCACGTGCATTTTACAAAAAGAGGCATCACTCGGTGGAAGAATCCTAAGCAGATCAGAACGCTGATCATTAAACAGATTATAGGATGTGTTAAGCTCTCTCATGTGAACAAACAGTACACTGTTAACATCCATGTCAATGGGACGTGTTCCCTTGTATATTTTTGTAATTCCAAGCATATCAAGGAGTTTGGTTGGAAACTCAACGTTTACTTCTCTAGTTTTGGGCATAGTAAGAGTAGCAATGAGACTTGCATGATTTAAACTCGCTGTAATACCTACTGGAGCAAACAATTCTTTCTCTAAAGTGCAGAAGTCATAGTAACCATCTTCTACAGAATGTGTTTTACCATTAATTCTAACCCAGTTGTTAGCCTTTTTTTTACTGATATTATACCAAGTAACCTTGTACATAATTTCATGCAGTGCAACTTTCATTCCTCCATTTTGATTGTTGATAGGGTTTGCAAGTTTAACTGGCACACTAGTCTTCACATTTGTTAGTGTGATAAACATTTTTTATTCAACAACAAAAATGAGTCAGTATAAATTCAACAAAGACGTTAAATACAAAACTGGACCATATTACAATCCAAAGACTATTTCTTTCCATGAGTTGGACTTTGCTGTAACAGAAACACAATCCATTCGCGTTAAAGTGCCTGACCCATTCCATTCTTACCTAAATCCCCCAATCAAAAATGATAGTGTTCCAAAGATGTGGAACTCTCACCCAATTCAGTTCTATCAGAATCAGTTAAACTTTGCAATATTCTGTGCAACCACAGGATGTGGAGTGTCCTATGCAGACCACATGAATAATTCAAACTTACTGACAAAGTGTGTGTACACATTTCACGTTTACTATCAGTGCAGGAGAATCTTGTCTGAACTTCAGGCACCAATGCCGCATGAAAAGAGCTGGAACCCATTCAACAATAGGATAAACATGAAAGTGTATGAGCGTCTCTGCAATGAATTCAATATAGATTTTAAGACCGACTTTAGGCAAAAGCAAGACAAAAACCATGGCATGGGAACACTATATTTATGGGGTGTCCACAGGAGGTATAATTTTGATTACTGGCCAGGTCATACATCTTTTTCTTCAAATGTGCAGGTACAGTTAGGATCAATAGAACAACAGCACCACAATGCATGGACTACTTTTATATTAGACACCGGCAAAGGTTTCACTGGATCAGGTGTTGAAAGGATCAATGAATCTATCCGAACATATGCGTGGTGCTTGCTAGGCTCGCAGGCACAGACACGATCAAACATAATGAGAACAAGCACAGGGTTTGGTGCACAGAAACAGTTGTTATCAAATTTAGAAGATGTCATAAACTCTGCAGTTGATCTGCCTTCCAGCATCAAAAGGTATCAAGACTCTCTCCGTTATGCAAGATCAAAAGTTGACTTTGCTGTTGGTAACGGCCTTTACATGTTACCTTCTGATCTCCAGCTGCAGATTGGAACAATAACAAATTATAACAATGAAATCATTATTGCTAGTGACACCCAGCCGCTTGGAAAGGGTGAAGAACTGAATTCAGAAATCAGAACGATGTTACAGCCATATCACAATGAACAGAAACAAAGCGTGACAAGTGAAGATCACGCTGCAGGTGAAGATCATTCTGTCACTAGTGATGATCAAGCTGTTAGTATTAGTGATGATCATGAATCGCAGAAGACTGCTCTAGTAATTGGTGGAGTGGGTGTAGGCTTACTTTTGCTTTATTCTCGTTAGCAGAACACCTGCAATTAAAACTATTAGAGTCCAGAGATGTTCAGCCATGAAACCAACAACTTTACCTGCAAAAGATAACAGCCAGCTAACAATTGAACCAATGATTCCTGGAAGTGCATCCAAAGCTTTTGCTGCTAGTTTCTTTAATAGTTCTGCAATGTGTTTGAGTTGTTTCTTTACCCATCCCGGATCAGATGGAGGTGAAGGTGAAGGTGGAGGTGGAGGTGTGACAGTGCCACCTGTGAATGTTAACACTAATGTGCTTATTGCAAATCCTAACGCAGTTAGTATACTAGCTATTGTGATTCCCTGCTCTCTGAAAAGCGTTCTAATTCTTTCAGCAAGAGTTGTGTCTTCGTAAAGGATTCTTTGAATTGTATTTTTTATTCTGCTGACCTGTGTTCTCAGTTGTTCTCTATTGTTACTTAGAACTTCTAACCTTATGGCTTTCTCCTCCTGCAAATCTTTTAAACGCTTAGAAATTCTGTTTTTTACTTCTTGTTCTAGGTTCAAATCATCAGCATCAGCAAGTTTTTGTTTCTCTTTGTTTATATCTTCATCCAGCTGACCTAGTTTTGACAGATTATTTGCTATTTCACCTCTGATGGTTTGTAGTGATTGATTAAGGGCTTCTATTTCTCTCATAGGTAATAGTTCATGTGGAGTCTTCAATGAAGTTTCCTCAGAAAAAGAAGTCTCTATCTCTTGTATAAGTTGATCAGCCTCTTCTGCAAGTTTATTAAGATCTTGCAATGGAACAGATTCTATTTGAGTAGCAGTTGGTAGTCCTAGTTCTGCTTGTTGAAGTAAGGAAACAACATGGGAAGATGATGACCGTGTGCTAGGCACAATATCTAATTGCCTAAGTCGATTAGCAGTAAGTTTTTGTTTTAGTGAAACTTTTGATAGAAACTTAGCAGGATTAGATTTATATGTAAGTTGGACTTTTTCTCCTTTATCGCTAGTTGTATATAAATGATTTGCTTCCATTTTGAACTGGTTTGGATCTAAAACATCAGGTTCTTCTCCTAAACTTTTGTAGAAATCTCTAACTTTACCTTCCAGAAGTTCATGTCGTGCCACCTCATAATGCAGTGAATGATGGTAGGGAACCAAAGGGATTGCTTCGCTCATGTCGTCCGCTGGCTCAAATAAATCTTCAAATCCACCTTCTGCCATTTGTAACTTATTTTTTATTTTGAAAATAAAAAAAGATGGCACAATCGTTCGGTTCTGTTCTTGATCCTTACAGAAGGCTGAAAGAACCTCTCGGGGTAAAAGGAATAAGGCAAACAGTTATAGTTACAAATAATCCTTCTACTATTGATCAGAATGAAATACTTACTGTTAGGTTTCCTAATCTAGGTAAGAACGATGTTATTGTACCAGGCACTGTAAGACTATCATTCAAATTAGAATTAGAATCTGGCTCAGATGAAAATAGGACTTTGGCTTATAATGTAGGAAGAGCAATTGTGAGGAAGATTACTGTCAAACTGGAAGGGCGGGAAGTGATGTCATTGAATAATGCAGATGTATTTTTAGTTTACGCAGATAATTGGTTGACTGACAATGAAAAGAAAAACAGAGTGTTTCAAGGGATTCAGTCAGACAATGGGATAAAAGTTAGAATAGGAGCCGGAGATAAAGCTGACAACAAAAAAGATAACGCTGTCAATGTTGCTTTTGGAAACAAATTTTGTATTCCACTTGACTTTGAACTCATAAATTCACATCCTCCCTTCTATCAAGGAGCATTGCGTGACAGGCTGTCATACGACCTGACTTTCAATAGTTATGATCGTGTTATGCTTTCACAAGACCCGGAAGCAAAGTATAAGGTGTCTGGAATTTCTTTAGAGTTTGATGTTGTAAACCATCCTGAACTGGCTAGACTTATAGAAAATCAGTACAGTTCTAAGCTGCCTATCTATTATGAAAGAGTGTTGAATCACAGTACACTTTCAAAAAGCCAGGCCGATCCAATCTGGAACATTAACTTGAATACACCAGCTAGGTCAATGAAGGGAATACTTATGTTGTTTGAGGAACCAAAAGATTCATATGAAAGGCAAATAGAAAAGTTTTACAATCCACTAATCAATAGAGTATATTGCACAATTGAAGGGCAGCCAAACCAAATATTTGCATCTGGCATGCTGCCATACCAACACTATGATGAAGCAAGAAAGTACTTTACTGGAGGAAGATTGAAAGACCCAACATCTGATCTTGTGGCTAAAGATCTACATTTACACGGTGTTGGCGTAGAAGATTTCTTGACAAATAAATATGCGTTATGGCTGGATCTCAGAACAACTGACGACAACAAACTGCATGGAAGTGGAAGGCGAATTGAAAACGGATCAGAAGGAATCACAATACAAATTGAAAAGGAAGTAGGGAGTAGTAGTAAATCAGTTAA
This sequence comes from Littorina saxatilis, assembly GCF_037325665.1. Taxonomy (NCBI): domain Eukaryota; kingdom Metazoa; phylum Mollusca; class Gastropoda; order Littorinimorpha; family Littorinidae; genus Littorina; species Littorina saxatilis. The sequence goes on along the minus strand of NC_090245.1, from coordinate 99,793,563 downwards.
GATCTACGTGTTTGTTGTGTCAGATGCGCAGTTAAACATCTCTGAAAGCAGATTACAGGATATTGTTTATTGAACGTGTTAAAATGAAGTATCTAGATTTTCTTCCAAAAGATCCACACTGTTCTTTGATTTGTGGGGCAACAGGTTGCGGCAAAACAAGATATGTTTTGGATTTATTACAGACTGTTTACATAAATCACTTTGAACACATAGTCATATTCTGTCCAACCATAAAGCATAACAGAACATACAAGGAGAGAAAATTCATATGGTCTGATCAAAATATATTTATTGTAAATCCTTCTGATCGTCTAAATGTTTGCTTAGAGCATTATTTCGATCTTTTTCAGAACACGCCAACACTGTTTATTATTGATGACTGTGCAGCAGAACGTGACATTGTTAGAAAGAAAAGTGCACTAGCAAAGCTTGCATTCAGTGGACGACATGCATTAATATCAGTTTGGATATTAACACAAAAATACAATGCAGTTCTGAAAGACTTTAGAGAGCAACTCAAAACAATAACATTGTTCTATTCAAAGGACCGTGACAGTTTTGAAGAGTGTCTTCGAGAAAATGATGTCATTGAAAACAAACAGGAGAGAGAAAGAATAAAGAATAATCTGAAATCTTCTAAGCACTCGAAACTGGTTTTAAAAACTGATCAACCAGTTCAGTATGTATGTTTGTAGAAATCCTTGCTAAGTTCTTGTCAAGTTCTTACTCAAGTTCTTGTCAAGTTCTTACTCAAGTTTTTGTCAAGTTCTTACTAAGTTCTTACTAAGTTCTTGTCAAGTTCTTACTCAAGTTCTTGTTAAGTTCCTACCTAAGTTCTTACTCAAGTTCTTACTCAAGTTCTTGTTAAGTTCCTACCTAAGTTCTTACTCAAGTTCTTACCTAAGTTCTTGTTAAGTTCCTACCCAAGTTCTTACTCAAGTTTAATTACTAGATTTTAATTTTATTCTGCATCAAAATAAAATGAACTGTGATGAATTGCTGATGCAGACTGCTACAGATATTGAAATCTGTGACAGTAGGACTATACCTGATAAAAAAGAAAGATTGTATTCACTTGCTGTTTGTGGAAAAACAAAACACTACCTTGGGCAGCAGTTAACTGTGGAAGAAGTACAACATCTTTCCTCAGAAGATATAGAAAAGTATCATGGACGGTATGAATCAGTGCTTGGTTCTAAGATGGTTAGAAGTATTGGACAGACTGTTATAGGTTTGTACACAAAGATTTTTGGACATTTTACACCTCTCGACTCGGAGGAAGACTTAACACATGATCTAACTCATGACCCTGTTGTTTCCAAGTCCCTCGAATCTCTTGCCTGTGGTCTGTATTATCGATTTGGTGCTTTATTAGTACCATTTGTTGCTGGATTAATTACTTTCAAACACATTAATTTTCAGAATAAAAAAGATGACAGATCAGTTGAAGCAGACAGTGGAGCAGACGAAAATACCAGAAGTGAACACAGTGACAAAGAAACCTGGTAGAGTAGAAGCAGGAAAAAAACTAGCCGAATGGAACAGACAAAAAAAGTTAAATCAAAAGGCAAAGCAGAACATTATGTCTGAAGTTGAGCAGACACCAAACATTCCTGAAGTGACTAAGGTCACACAAACTGATCAAGAATTAAAATCTTCATTTCTATCATACAGAAAAGTAGCTGTAGCAGCTGTTGTTGGAGGAGGTGGATACTTGCTTTACAAACTTTGGCAAGGCAAATATAAAGTGTCAGAAAGACCAAAATCAGAAACACCAAAACCAGAAACACCAAAACCAACAAACAAAGCAGTACAAACAATAACAAAGCCCACAGTAGTACCTGCAGTGGATTCATTTCATATGGAATAATTTTAATATTTTAATTTTGATAACATAAAAATGAGTTCTGAAAAGACAATAGTTAATCTAGTTTATCACGCTGCAGTGATTGGAGGCTTGAGTGTAGGTTACACAATGCTGGGTAAAAGTCTCCTCAGAATGAAACCAGCCGACTTGGGAAAGTTAGACTTCGAAGACGGTGCTAAACTAATTGGTGTTGTGACAGCTTCCTTTGCAACAAAAGACTTTTTGGTGAAGCAAGGAATTATTCCAGAAAATATAAACATGTAAGACAATAAAATGGCTAGCTTGGTTATGATGGTGGGAGGTGCGATTGTAAATGCGCTTGCATTTTCTGGCAGCAACTATTTGTTTTCTAAACTGCAAAATGGTGAAGAGAGGGAAAGGCACAACAAAGCCATGGAACAACTGGCGAAAGCACAGGATGAATACGAGAAGAAACGAATTGCGCAGTTAGACTTTATGAATGATAAACTCAGGCAGCAAGGACATGCAAACAAAACCTTTGCCAATGTTGATGCAGCCATTCAAGAATACTATCTTGTAACTGGAAAGAAAATGAAGACAAGTGCTCCTCCAAAACTGGGTGACTTTTATCAGCCTTCAGAAGAGCAGAAGGTGGGCGAGATTGTTTTCATTGTTATTGGTATGGCTGTTGTTTACTTTATTGCGCGTGCTGTCAAATCTTAATATTCTGTCATTTAAAAAACCATGAGTGATGCTTTGTTATCTAAAATATATTATTCCCCAAAAGGATACTGGAAAGGAAGAACTGCTATTGACAAGCTCAGTGACGCAGCAGGTGTTTCTCAAGATACAGCAAAGAAATGGTTGTCAAAGCAGGCAGTTTGGCAGATCTATTTACCTGCACCAAGAAAAATTACACGACCACACTTTGTTAACATCAAACCGAATGACACTCATCAAATAGACCTGCTGTATTTACCGCATGACACAGTCAGAAGGAAGAAATATAAGTATGCACTGACTGTAGTTGATGTTGCAACAAGATACAAAGATGCTGAACCGTTGACAGAGAAAAGTGCTATAGCTACAGCTGTTGCCCTGCAAGAAATTTACAGACGTGGACCACTAAAGTATCCCAGAATGATTCAGTGCGATGATGGTAAGGAGTTTAAAGGAGCTGTCAACCAGCTTCTGTTAAAACATCATGTTACAGTGAAGAGAGGTATTCCAGGAAACCACAGGTCACAGGCTATTGTTGAGAGCTTTAACAAACAGTTGGCAGAAAAACTGTTTTCATATCAGTACCATCAGGAATTTTTGGACACAGAAAGTAAATTGCGTAACACTGAATGGGTCAAAAGATTACCATCAGTACTTAGAGCAATGAATCTGGAGGTATTTAAAGCTACAGGGTTAAGACCAGTTGATGCAATCAAACAGAAAACAATACCTGTTGCTCCAAAGTCAACAACACCAGTGGCATTACTACCTTTCAATCAGAAAGTCAGATATTTATATGCACCCGGTGAAGCTGAGGGTGACAGCAGGAAGCGTGCAACGGATCCAATCTGGAGTATTGACATTCATGAAATCAAGAGAGTAGTAGAGACAAATCCACCTATATATTACTTGAGAGAACCAGCACCGCAAAGAGCCTTTGTAAAAGAGGAATTACAATTAGTTCCACGTGGTACAAATGTTAAATGATTTTTTATTTCAGATTTTATAGTGTTAACAAAAATGGAAGCTCTGAGAAAGAATTCTTAGCAACTTTATTTTTTTAATTTATATTTTTATTTTGAGTTATAAAATCAAACTCACAGCGATGGAAGACTCTGTATTAGAATCTTTATCGACAGTATTTGACACCGTTGAATTACAAGTAACGGATCCTCAAAATGTGCAGTCCAGTGTGCAAGACGCCATTGAACAAATTCCAAACAATTTGTTGATTGAACCTCCAGTAAAAGTGCAGATAGTCAGTTTAATAAAATACAAAACAGTCAGTGATGAGGTGCTAGAAGTTCATGTTTCAACCAGACAACTAGCACTTAATTCTATGGCAGAATTGAATGGAAACTGGGCAGATGAAATGATGAAACGGTTTGAGCAAGCTGCAGAGGATGCAAAGATGAAAGGATCCGGATGGTCAGAAGGTGAAATTCTAAAAATAGAATTGAAGCTAAGTAAATTTGCCCCCATCAGAGGTAGAAGTTACATACCTTTACCTCCTGCTCTTGTCAAAAAACGTGCTGTGCTGAACATAAAGAATGATGATGACAAATGTTTTATGTGGTGTGTTCTGGCAAGACTGTACAGTGTAAAGAAAAATGCAGAAAGAGTGTCTAACTATCATGCATACAGAAATAAACTAAACTTTACTGGTATTGAATTTCCTGTCAGCATTACAAGCATTGACAAATTTGAACAGCAAAACAAACCCATCACCGTAAATGTTTACACGTGGGATGAGGAAGATGAACTGAAACCAGTCAGAATATCAAAGAACTCACCAACGATTGGTGATTGTGATACTAACCATGTTGACATGTTACTAATGACTGATGGTGTAAAATATCATTACACTTTGATTCGTACAATGAGTAGACTGATGGCGAGCACAAGCAATCACAATAGTAAACAAGACTTTTGTAGGCGATGTCTCTTGCGTATTCCATCAATTCATGCAGCACTTATACACAAGCAACATTGTAAGAGCGTTGATGATGCGGTTGTGAAGTTAACAACACCACCGCCAGACAGCAAAGTGTATTTTAAGAATGTATGCAAACTACAGAAAAGTCCTTATGTTGTTTATGCTGACTTTGAATCTATCATTGTGCCATATGAAGGACCTTTACCAAAAGACCTACCTAAAACAGTAACTCTAAGTAATCATCAAGTCTGTTCATATGCATTTATTGTTGTTAGTTCAGATGGTAAACATTCTAAACCGCAATTGTACAGAGGACCTAATGCAGCAAAGAACTTCTTACAGCAAATGAACCAAGTGCGAAATGACTGCTCCAAACAACTGAATCTTTCAGACATTGTTATGAAACCTGAAGACCAAGAACAGTTTAACTCTACCACACAGTGTTGGATATGCGAACAAAGTCTAACACCAAACACAGACAATCCAATAGTAAGAGATCATGATCATGTAAGTGGGCAGTTCCGAGGAGCAGCACACAGCAAATGTAATCTACAATTAAAGTTTGATCCTAAGACTTGGAAGCTTCCAATCTTCTTCCATAACTTGCGCGGTTATGATTCACATCTGATCATGCAGGCAGTAACTGATGAATACAAAGCAAGATGCATTGCGCAGTCTTCAGAAAAGTACATGGCCTTTACTCTGAATAGTTTATACTTCTACGATTCTGCTCAACATCTGATGGGAACACTTGAGTCTTTATCTTCATCACTAACTGCTTTCCCAATCACATGTAAGTACTTTGACAGTGACTTAGTTAGAAAGGGAGTCTATCCATATGAATACATGGATTCGTGGGAGAGGTTTGATGAAGATGAGTTACCACCAAAGGATGCTTACTTCTCACGGCTGAAGGGTAAAGGTATAAGTGACGAAGACTATGAACACGCTAAGACTGCATGGAATAAATTAGGATGTAATACAATGGGTGATTATCATGATCAATATTTGTTGGCTGATGTTTGTTTACTTGCAGATATATTTGAGAATTACAGAAGAACATGTATGAAGCACTACAATCTAGATCCTTCACATTACATATCTGCACCAGGCATGAGCTGGGATGCATTTCTTAGATTTACAGGAGTAAAGATTGACTTGCTATCAGATCTACCTACACTTCAGATGATTGAAAATGGACTACGTGGAGGAATCAGTATGGCTTCACACAATTACTGCAAAGCCAACAACAAATACTTGGACGACTTTGATCCTATGAAACCTTCTAATTACATCATGTATCTAGATGCAAACAATTTGTATGGTTGGGCAATGTGTCAGACGCTTCCACTTCGGAACTTTAAGATCTATTCAGGACCATTTTCACAATGTGTTGTGCTGACAATATTAAAAGCAGGCCCAGACAGTCGAAAGGGATGGATACTAGAAGTTGACTTAGACTATCCACTATCACTTCATGATCTACATAATGATTATCCTTTAGCGGCTGAGAGGTTAAAAGTAAACCCAAGAGAACCTCCAAAGCTGGTGCCCAATCTGTTTCACAAAAAGAAGTATGTGTGTCACTACAGACTGTTACAGTTTTACATTAGACATGGATTAATTTTGAAGGCTGTTCATCGTATAATTTTATTTGATCAAGAACAGTTTATGAAACCTTACATCATGAAAAACACAGAACTGAGAACCAAAGCCGCTGATGCATCAGAGAAAGACTTTTTTAAACTGATGAACAACAGTTGCTTTGGTAAGACAATGGAAAACCCACACAAGAGAAAGGATGTTAGACTTGTTACAAGAGAAAATGAGGCCATCAAGCTGACATCCAAACCACAGTATCAAGACTTTAAATACTTTCATGAACAGCTGTATGGTATCTTAATGAAAAAACTTGTAGTCAAGCTTGACAAACCAGTATTCATAGGCTTTACTGTGCTAGAGTTGTCAAAACTGTTGATGCTTGAGTTTTTGTATGATTATTTGAAACCAAGATATCCCAAATCGAGAGTACTTTACACAGACACAGATTCATTCTTACTTGACATTCCAGCGGATGACATTTACAAAGATCTAGAAGCTGAAAGTCCTGCAGTAAAAGGAAAAGATTCTTTTTATGACACTTGCGACTACCCTAAAGAATCACCATTGCACTCAAATGTTAACAAGAAGGTTATTGGAAAGATGAAAGATGAAATGAATGGGAAGATAATTAAGGAGTATGTTGGATTGCGTGCAAAGATGTACAGTGTTGCAAGTGAGAAAGGGGTGGTTAAAAAAGCAAAGGGTGTAAGCAAACAGGTTGTAAAGTCGAGCATATCGCATGATAACTACAAGGAAGCACTGTTTCAGAAGCGAGTGTTTCACCATGACAACCCTAAGATCAGTTCCGCGCTTCATCAGATCAACACAACTATTGTAAACAAGAAATCTTTAGATGCTAATGACACAAAGCGCGTTTATTCATCACCAGAATATTCTTATGCAATTGGACACTGGAGAACAAACGCAAATAGTATGAGTGTGTAATAAGAATTTTTGTCAATCGGGAAAACCCGCTATGACAGCTTTGTTTTGACTGCAGCGGGGGAGAGGAAGTTGCTTGCGTTGGGGAAGTGTTTGTGAAAGGGGAGTAGGCTTTGTTGAGTTTCAAAGCAGCCACCAAGTACACTTATCAAAAGCTTGAATCAATAAACAAGTCATTTGCATAAAGTGCACTCGGCGGCCGCCTGAAAAGGCAGCCTAAATATTGAAGCGTAGTGAAGCGTAGTGAAGCGTAGTGAAGCGTAGTGAAGCGAAGCGTTGAAACAGAGTGACCCAAGCCGCCGGTTTACCAGCAAGACCTACCGTTCACGCGTGAACGGTACTATTTTTAGAATCCTAGAATTCTTGAGAATGTTGGAGCTGGCTTGTTTCTGGTACATGAGGATCTTGTTTCCAGATGGAAGCAAATTCTGGCACTTGCAGCATGCTCTTAATGTTATTTAGCTTGCTGTAAATAAAACGAAAGGGGAGACCAACAGCAAAAAATCCAGGATATCCATAAAGAACACCTGCAACGGCTCGTAATTTCCGTGCATGAACATCGGAATAGCCTGTTTTTGCTTTCAACCAGTCAGCCCAAGTTTCTGTTATTCTCCCTTCTTTCCTCTCCTTCTCCTGCCAGTTTTTACACAGAATTAAAAAGTTGCCAAACTGAATGTAAATCATCATAGTCTGTGCATCTTGTCTAGCTAAATTTCTCACTCCTTTGTTTAATCTTTCTACCATTTCGTCTTCATTTGATGGGTTTTCAAATAATTTCTCAGAAAAAGCTTCTCTAGAAATCGTTGTTTTTATATCAGCTTGATTAGAAATCAGATAATTGTGTAATGCCTGTGGAGTTGTGAGATCATTTCTGCTTTTCTTTACTCCTGTTTTTTCGGCTTTTTAGGTAATTCTATCGGCCCTTCTTTTACAGCTTTATCTACAATTTGCACCATTTCTTCAAAATACTTCCGATTCTCTAACAAAGTTTTCTTCTCTTCTTCTGTCCAAAATTCTGATGGTGTTGGTGGTGGAAGAGGAATTTCCTGAGCTTGCTCAAAAGCCATACTTTCTGAATCTAACAGTTTTTGGTTAGCTGCTTGCGCTTCACTAATTTCCTGAGCTAATTCTTGTGAAGAAATACTGTCTTGAGACATGAGATTAATCAACAGAAACACAAATTCAAACACTTCTCTCACAGAAAACTGCCACCGCTTCCAACAAGTCTGAACAGCACAACCACCAAAGTAATATGACAAGATATCCCAGCCCCGTTGCTAGCCACAACAAAACATTAGGGTGGACGTGACGTAACTGTTGCTATCACATGATTTAATCTTGTCTTGCCATTGGAGGAATATAGAAGACTAGCTTGCGGCAGGCTGGCTGTTTGTTTTTACCAGATCAATACGGTAGTCTTGGGCTTGGCTACGACGGGCAGATTGGATTAATATTTCAATGGAAACTAAATTTAGCGTTGTATCAGAGAAAGGGAGAATGTACGTTCTGGGTTACTGATTCCGACAGACCCGGCATTGGTTCAAAACAACCTTACTTTACTGTATTTTTTTTTGTATGGATTTATGCAGTATTTTTCTGATTTTGTCGCATGTTTCATTTTAGTAAAAGTTTAGTCCAGAAGCCTATTTTGCGTTAATATTTAGGGTCTGTCGGAATCGGTGAGCCAGAACGTACATTCTCCCTTTCTCTGGTGTTTCGTTTTCACAATTGTCCATACCGATCAGTTGTCTGATCAATAGGCAAGGGAGCGAATGTTCAGAATACAGTCGAGGGAAGGGTGTGTTTATCAGAAAGGCGTGTCGCAATGTGCAGATTATCTTTCTTTTTGCCGATTACTAAGTCAAGCCTGATTATCTCACGCACTGGAAATAAAAAGCAATGACTGGTCTTTATGGAATGCATGTCAGTTCAGAAACATTTCTGGTTGTTAAGCACATAACACACTATAAATGTGCATTGATTAGCATTATATTGTATCGTATTGTGTTATGTATTATGCATTGCATTGTATTCCAAGGTGTAATCTTTGCCCACATCAGCCCCTTCTCCTACTCTTGAAAAGAAGTATCCGTGTAAACACATACGCAGATTCACACACATGCAGAGACACAGACAAGGAGACATGTAGAAAGAGACACACATACACGCACACAAGCATGCGCGCACGCATATATGTACAAACGCATGCAAGCACACACGAAAGCACACACACACACACGCACGCACGCACCCCCCCCCCACACACACACACACACACACGTGCGCACACACGCGCACACACACACATACATACACACACGCACACGCACACACACACACACACACACACACACACACACACACACACACACACACACACACACACACACACACACACACACTCGCACGCGAAAATAAAAAGCACAAAGTTGCAACCAGACTCGAACCAGACCAAATGTTGATTAAGATAATTAAGATAATTAAGGTCGGCGATACAGGAGTGGAAGTGTGAAACAGACGCTCATAAAAAATCTAGTCCGATCATGTTTTTACTTCATGTTTCAGATAAAGGCAAAAGATAACACATCCCTTTTGCTCTTTATCAAGCACAGTACAGTAGTAAAACAAAAACGGTAGTGGATAGTCTCATTTTTCGCTACTGTGTGTTTCACGGCCTAATGACAGTTGGCATCAGTGTAAAATTTCCACTTTGAAAGACGGACATTAAGAGTGACGATTTTTGCGGTAACGGTTTGTTGGTTCTTGTTGGCCTTTCGTTCTGAACTTTCGAGAGAAATCTACGTTGCCAAAATGCGGATTGTAGTTGCTGCGTTTGCTCTTTTGATTTTCAATGAAGGTGAGTAAATTATCTCCGGGTATGATGATAAAAAACAACGACAGAAAAACAAAAATTGACATATTGACAACAGATGGGCAACTATACAACAAGATGACTGTGGGTGAGATGAACAAAGTTGAAAAACTAAATAATTCAGTTCTCACCAATACAAGGACTGCACACACAGAAAAGTGTCAATTCCGAGTCTATTACAGTTTTGCCTGTGGAAGCTTTTTTCTGGTCCATAGGCAAAAAATATCATAGACTTAGAATTGACATATTTCTGTGTGGGCTATCCATGCGTATTGGCGAGTACAGAGTTCTTTTGTTTTTCAACAGATGGACAGATAGTCAAGCTTGAAAACAGACCGAGATACATACCGTTCTACAGACAGACCAAAAGAAATGTACACATGCAGGCATAAGGACAGACAGCGAGACAGGCGATCTAAGATGTCACGTGTGTGAAGTTTGGGGTAACCTGTACGAGAAGTTATTAGAATTCCATCTGCTGTCACCATCCAGTCACTGCCTTTAAAACCATCACAAAAATAAACTCAACTGATGCAAAACAACATCAAAACCACCACCACCACCACCACCACCACCAACAACAACAACAACAATAACAACAAACAAACAAACAAACAAACAAACAAACAAAGAAAAAAACAAAAACCCAAAAAACACATTATCACCAGAATCTACAAACAATGCAGGTTTCTTTTACATTTACTCACGTTTTGATTTTTTTTAATAGAGTTGTGTCAGTTAGACGAGAGGTCTCTAACAAAACAAATCTACCAACAAACAAAACTAACCAAATCAGTGTTGATTTTAGGTTTACTATTCAATGAAGCTGAATGGAGTGTTCTCTTTTTCAGGAATCGACTCTGGGAGCGCAGTATGTAACAGCTCGCTGACCTGTGACTTTGAAAGCACGTACTGCCAGTTTGACAATGGATCACATGGCCCCGAGACAGATACCTGGTTGAGGGACCAAAAATGGGAAATGCTAGATGGTCATGAAGGTAAGTTAGACAAGGGCGCTAAGAATGTCTTTTGGACGATATATTAGCTACATAACACTTAGTCGTATGTACAAACACACTCCGATACACCCATACATAAATAATAATAATAATAATAATAATAATAATAATAATAATAATATGGGAGATTTATAGAGCGCTTTACATTCTCAAAGCGCTTTACAATGACAAACATACATAATACATACAAAGCAAAGCAAAAGCATGTGCAGCAGCATTCAGCACACAAGTGAACAACGAAACTCAAACACTACATCAATACAATCTGCAAGCATACTAACACAGGCAAAACATTCAAACATTCAAACATACACGCGCGCACTTCTACATACACACTCGCCTACACACACACACACACACACACACACACACACACACACACACACACACAAACACATAAACACACACACAGACACACACACACACACACACACACACACACACTCACACACACACGAACACATAAACACACACACACACACACACACACACACACACACACACATACACTCACTTACTCAAACAAGAATCAACATATCAAATATGCTGCATATTTTGTCGTTTACGTATTTAAAAACCAAAAACAGAAAGACCACCAACGTTCCAAAATTCATAATAAAGTAACAAGAATGGTAGGTAATTGGAACGTTTATTATTGACACAACAAACGTGACAATTACATTAACTTTTTAAATGTAAATAATAATAATAATAATAATAATGATAATATGGGAGATTTATAGAGCGCTTTACATTCTCTAAGCGCTTTACAATGACAAACATACATGTACATGCAAAGCAAAGCAAAAATGCATGTGCACCAGCATTCAGCACACAAGTGAACAACGAAACACTACATCAATACAAGCTGCAAGCATACTAACACAGGCAAAACATTCAAACATTCAAACACCTGATTCAAAAATGCACCATGTTGAAATAAATTAATCAAAATACTGTGTGAAGAAGTGTGCTTTAAGGTTTGATTTGAAGGAACAGAATGTTTGGCAGTGTCGGATAGAGTAAGGGAGAGAGTTCCACGCAACGGCAGCAGAGTGGGAGAAGGCTCTCTGGCCGTGCTGTTTGCGACTAAAAGAAGATAGACGGAATATTCTAGTGTCTACAGAGGAGCGGAGGGATCGTGAGGGTGTATAGAGTGTGAACAGGTCAGACAGGTAGGATGGGGCTGAGCCAGATATTATTTTGTAGCAGATACAGCAGCACTTATATTGGATTCTCAGCTCTACAGGGAGCCAATGAAGTTTCTTTAGCAAGGGGGAACAGGACTGGGACCGAGGGGCTTTGCAGACAAGCCGGGCTGCAGAATTTTGAACGTAGTCTAATCGAGAAAGAATGTAGGAGGAAACAAGGATCTTGGTGGCATCTTCGGTAAGGTATGGGCGGATAGAACCTATTCTCTTAAGCTCGATGTAAGCGGACTGACAGACTTTCATAACATGGTGTTTCATGGAGAGATCGCTATCAAGAAAGATGCCAAGATCACGGACGGAGTCTGAGAATTCAATAGTGCTGCTGGCCAAAGTGATATGTAACCGAGTGCCGAAACACTGCGATCACCTCGAGAGGCGAAGTGCAATCAAACAGGATTGAAAATGTTCGGGCTAATTTCTTAGCCCAATAAAAACTGTTATGCAAACCCGAAGGTTTCCATGAACATACAGACAATCGGAAACCACCAGACCCCATCACAAACAGAATCTCACAATCCACGGGTGTTGACTTTTAAAGGCCAACAACTCGGGTGCAGAGTCTGCTGTGAAAGGAGCGGTAGCCTCCCTTGTAGCCCTATAAAAACGGTTATGCAAACCCGAAGGTTTCCATGGACACACAGACAATCGGAAACCACCAGACCCCATCACAAACAGAATCTCACAATCCACGGGTGTTGACTTTTAAAGGCCAACAACTCGGGTGCAGAGTATGCTGTGAAAGGAGCGGTAGCCTCCCTTGTAGCCCTATAAAAACTGTTATGCAAACCCGAAGGTTTCCATGAATATACAGACAATCGGAAACCACCAGACCCCATCACAAACAGAATCTCACAATCCACGGGTGTTGACTTTTAAAGGCCAACAACTTGGGTGCAGAGTCTGCTGTGAAAGGAGCGGTAGCCTCCCCTGTCACAGATAGAAGGAGGGAGAGAGAGAGAGGAGGAGAGGGAAGATTTGGTGAAACGAATGGCTTCTGTTTTGTCACAGTTAAGTTTAAGCTTGTTAGTGGACATCCAGAGTTCAACGTTCGCAATGCAAGACTGAAGGGAGGTGGTCATCTGGGCGTATTCTGAGGGAGTCGCTGAGTTCTGAAGCTGAGTGTCGTCAGCAAACATTTCGTGGGAAACGGAATGTCTGTCGATGAGGTCAGTCAGAGGGGAGGTGTACATGATGAACAGCACGGGCCCGAGCACAGAGCCCTGGGGAACGCCAAAAAGGAGGGAGGTTTCCTGGGATGGGACGTCGTTTACAATTACAATTTTTTTTCTGTCTGAGAGATAGGATCTGAACCAATTTAGAACTGAATTTTGGATGCCGAAAGTGTGCTCAAGGCGGGACAGTAGGATTTCATGATCAATTGTATCGAAAGCGGCCGAAAGGTATAACAGGAGGAGCAGGGACATTTTGTTATCATCTAAGGAAGTCAAAATGTTGTTGAGGATACTAAGGACTGCGGTAAGCTGACTGGTGCGGAGTGCGGAGGTTGTTGGCAGAGAGGTGGGAGGAGAGCTGGTCTAGGACTATCTTCTCCAGGATTTTAGAAAGGAAGGGAAGGTTTGAGATGGGCCTGTAGTTCTTAAGTACGTTGGGGTCGAGGGAGCTTTTCTTCAGAAGGGGTTTAATGACAGCTTTTTTGAAATCTGAGGGGACGGTGCCAGTGGAAAGGGACTCGTTCAGTATTCTAGTGATGGTGGGTAGAAGGATGTCTAAGTGATCACAGAGGAGGGGGGTGGGGAGGGGGTCGAGGTCACAGGACGTTTTGGCAGACTTCACAATGAGTTACGAACAAAATCTTCAGAGACTGGGGTGAAAACAGAGAACGAATTTCCAAAAAAAATGGGAGAGCGGTCTGAGTCGCTATGTTGGGCGAAGCTGTTGCGGATGGTCAACATCTTTTCATGAAAATACTTAGAAAAAACATCTGGCAGTTTAGACATGTCATGTACAGTTGGAAGAATGACCTGTTTTGCTTTACCAAGCATGGTGGTGACAGTGTTAAATAACTCTTTACGAGATGAGGATGCTGCGACCTTGGATGAATAAAAAGTGGTCTTGGCGGCATGAACAAAATCTATGACTTTCTGCTTGGTGGCGTCATAAATCTGCTTAGGCCTAAAAAAAAAAAATAGGTGTGGTTACGGTAACCCGACCTACCCTATTTTTAGGGGCCGATCCTATAACTTTTTATTACATTTGTCAAAAAAAAACCGCAATGAAAGCGAAAGCGCCCGTGTAGCACACTTATTTGCCTGTCAAGTACCGTACTTTCCGGGTCATAAGGCGCGACTTTTTTCCTCGAGTTCGACCCCTGCGTCTTGTATAACGAAGCGCCTAATCCGTGTATGAAATACGAAAAAAATCAAAGAGACCGCTTGAGTACCAGTCAAACAACTTGTGATAATGCATGTTTCAGCTACTAGGTACTGCCCTGCCTTTGATCTGGCCGCACACACAGATTTCCACTCTGTTAAACTCGGTCACTGACCGGTCACTGACCCCGATGCAGGAAGTGTTTCCTCTCTCAGATATGACAGGGGAACCACCTCTCATGGCAAAAACTGGGTCATTGACCCCTGGGAAGAAGGTCGTGTCTTTTAACAAGGCCACCCAGCTATCACAATGCCTTTGGTCACTGACCCCGATGCAGGAAGTGTTTCCTCTCTCAGATATGACAGGGGAACCACCTCTCATGGCAAAAACTGGGTCATTTTGGTGCGCCCTATTGGCCCCCTGCGTCCAATGGGTGACTGGATTACAATTTTTTTTTTAAAAAGAAGGGGGTGCGTCTTAGATAACAAAGCGCCTTGTCACCCGGAAAGTACGGTAGGTTTAATTTGTACACATTAGAAAAAAAAGTTTAAAAAAAAAGTGATTGCCTACCTACCTAGGCCTACCCTATTTTTTTTGGCTATGTTACCGTAACCACACCTATTTTATTTTTTTTGGCCTTATGTACAGTCAGCTTAGAAGATAAAGCGTTTTGTTATGTCAATAATAAACATTCCAGTTACCTACCATTCTTGTTCTTTGAGTTATTCGTGTACGTATTTAAGTATTTAATACCTTTGACTGTATATGATTTCAGGCACCTTCGTGTACGCCCACAAAGATTCACATGAACACAGCGAACGCACGACGTTAGACCTGACCTCGCCCCCCGTGTGTTCTGGTGGCCCCATACAGGTGTCGTTTAAGTACAACGTCAACAAGGTCAACAGTCAGCTGCAGGTGTTGACACGGTGTGGCGGCAAGGACACAACAGACGTTCACACCTTCAAAGAGTACCATTCCCATCCCACCTGGAAGAAAGGCAACGTCACTCTACAGCCGTGTCCACACGGTGACGCAGAGGTAGGAATCCAAGTCAAATGAAAATGGAGTTTGTGTTGGTGTCAGTGTGTATGCATGAGTGGTTACTGAAGCAGATGTGTGTTTGTTTGCGGTAAGTGAGTGTGCGAGGTACATGTATTTCCACGCTCGTGTATTTCCACCACGAGGCGCTACCTAAAAGTAAGAATGGCGTATGTCGTCTTAGATATCGTGCAATGAGAACTAAAAACTATAAGATATTAATAGATACAATCCGTCTCGAGCAGACCAAAGACGTGTCGAGGCATTTGCGCCGGATAAAAAGCATCTTTCCGCTTGCAGACACGCCAAAACCTGCAGTTAGGATGTTTCCTGTCCAGATTGGGAAGATGTTGTTCAATTAACTTTGTGAATGACGTCTACACCCATCCTGAACTCAGGTCAAAATGAGTTCGGCTCATTCTATCCCTGACAGGATGCCTTGAGTTTCCTTGTCTGGCAAGGAAACCGATTTTGTTTTACATATTTAGAGCTTTTTGTAATGTGTTATTGATATAAGCAGATTCGCGATCGTCGATAATGATTTTTCATGGTGTTTCGTAATTTTTAAATTACAGAGGAATTTTTATTTTAGACAGTTTCAAGCGAGCTATTTTTCGCGGATGTATTTACTGTGCAAACAACTGTAAATATGGCATAAGTGTCACGTGATAATCCACCGTTTGGTTTCGGCGGTCGCTAGAGCAGACGATTTTTTGACAGTGATGCAACCATACATTACGGTCTCCTTCCGGCAGCAGTCCCACAATTTCGACTTGTTTTGACCTTAGAACGATGTCTTTATCATAACTGTGAAGAACAGAACGGAGACAACTGTCGAAGTCGGCCAATCTGCAATCATTTTCGTCTCGCTGACACTGCTAGCGAACAACATATGGGAGATAACTCTGTATTCTTCTTTTGATAGATTCGCGTAGGACTGCAGCGTCCGGTCAGAGGGACTTAAAGCGATAGCGTGGAGTAATGATGAATCAGAATGGTCTACACCAACCTGCAAAGTTAATTTTACCAAACATCCACAAGTTGCAATTAAGCAGCCAGACTATTGAACTTCAGTATGTGTATAAATGGAAGGATGCTCTTATGCGATGTAAACGTGGACAGGAAGAAGGAAGGTATCTTTATGCTATTGTTTAATTTAAAAAAAACTGGATTTTTTTTCTAATTCTTTCATGCTGTTCCAAATTCAGGTGGTGTTTAGAGGCAGTATTTCTCCGGCTCATGACATGATCGGTGTTGACACAATTTCCATAGCAACAAGTGAGTAATGTACATTTTGTTCATGGTTTGTTGCATGCCCTCTTGCTTCTGAAAATTCGGTTGAGATTTTAGAGTCGCCACTTATACGATGTTAATTTTTAAGTTCATGATTGTCTGTTTGTTTATTTGTTTGTTTGTTTATGTGTGTGTTTGTTTGTTTGATTGTTTCTTTAATTTTTGTCTTTCGACTTTCTATCCTTCTTTGTTTTGTGTTTTTGTTGGGTTTTTACACCCCCGGTATAGGGGTGTGTATAGGATTCGATCGATGTGTTTGTTTGTTTGTTTGTGTGTGTGTTTGTGTTCGCATATAGATCTCAAGAATGAACGGACCGATCGTCACCAAACTTGGTGAACAGGTTCTATACATTCCTGAGACAGTCCTTACAAAAATTGGGACCAGTCAAACACACGGTTAGGGAGTTATTGGTGGATTAAGATTCTACAAGGACTTATAGAGGGACATATTAATGGTCAAAGGGAAATAACCTTCTCAGTTGGTGGCAGTGAGAATGGTTATTTCGCTTTGACCAACGGGGGTGTTTTTCCTACCTCGGAGGAATTTCTTGTTTTGTTTTGTTTTTTTTGTTTTTTGACCTCAGTTGCATGCAGTCTGCTTCAAACCCTCCTTTAACTGTTTCCTTCTTCTTCTTTTTTTCTTTCCTTTTTGTGGTTTTGGTGTGTAAATTGGCGGTGAGCATCCTTCTTCATTGGTCTTTATTCTTTTAATTTTTTTCTTTCTTAACTCCAAACATTGTTCATGTGTTCGTGTTTTCTCGTTTGTGTGTGAGTGCAATGGGATATTCAAATTTGACCGGCACGGTTGGCCTAGTGGTAAGGCGTCCGCCTCGTGATCGGGAGGTCGTGGGTTCGAACCCCGGCCGGGTCATACCTAAGACTTTAAAATTGGCAATCTAGTGGCTGCTCCGCCTGGCGTCTGGCATTATGGGGTTAGTGCTAGGACTGGTTGGTCCGGTGTCAGAATAATGTGACTGGGTGAGACATGAAGCCTGTGCTGCGACTTCTGTCTTGTGTGTGGCGCACGTTATATGTCAAAGCAGCACTGCCCTGATATGGCCCTTCGTGGTCGGCTGGGCGTTAAGCAAACAAACAAACAAATATTCAAATTTAAAAAACAGTTTACAAATCATTCTTCGGCAGACACGTATGTACTGTCCCGGATAACTTGTTTCTTTCGTTTGTTGCTTTTTTCCTCATTATATTTAGTCAAGTTTTGACTAAATATTTTAACATCGAGGGGGAATCGAAACGAGGGTCGTGGTGTATGTGCGTGTGTGTGTGTGTGTGTGTCTGTGTGTCTGTGTGTGTGTGTGTGTGTGTGTGTAGAGCGATTCAGACTAAACTACTGGACCGATCTTTATGAAATTTGACATGAGAGTTCCTGGGTATGAAATCCCCGAACGTTTTTTTCATTTTTTTGATAAATGTCTTTGATGACGTCATATCCGGCTTTTCGTGAAAGTTGAGGCGGCACTGTCACGCCCTCATTTTTCAACCAAATTGGTTGAAATTTTGGTCAAGTAATCTTCGACGAAGCCCGGACTTCGGTATTGCATTTCAGCTTGGTGGCTTAAAAATTAATTAATGACTTTGGTCATTAAAAATCTGAAAATTGTAAAAAAAAATAAAAATTTATAAAACGATCCAAATTTACGTTTATCTTATTCTCCATCATTTGCTGATTCCAAAAACATATAAATATGTTATATTCGGATTAAAAACAAGCTCTGAAAATTAAATATATAAAAATTATTATCAAAATTAAATTGTCCAAATCAATTTAAAAACACTTTCATCTTATTCCTTGTCGGTTCCTGATTCCAAAAACATATATAGATATGATATGTTTGGATTAAAAACACGCTCAGAAAGTTCAAACAAAGAGAGGTACAGAAAAGCGTGCTATCCTTCTTAGCGCAACTACTACCCCGCTCTTGTCAATTTCACTGCCTTTGCCATGAGCGGTGGACTGACGATGCTACGAGTATACGGTCTTGCTGAAAAATGGCATTGCGTTCAGTTTCATTCTGTGAGTTCGACAGCTACTTGACTAAATATTGTATTTTCGCCTTACGCGACTTGTTTTTATTACATTTAGTCAAGTTTTGACTAAATGTTTTAACATAGAGGGGGAATCGAGACGAGGGTTGTGGTGTATGTGTGTGTGTGTCTGTCTGTGCTGTCTGTCTGTCTGTGCGTGTGTGTGTGTAGAGCGATTCAGACTAAACTACTGGACTGATCTTTATGAAATTTTACATGAGAGTTCCTGGGAATGATATCCCCGGACGTTTTTTTTTTTTAAATTTTGATAAATGTCTTTTATGACGTCATATCCGGCTTTTTGTAAAAGTTGAGGCGGCACTGTCACACCCTCATTTTTCAATCAAATTGATTGACATTTTGGCCAAGCAATCTTCGACAAAGGCCGGACTTCGGTATTGCATTTCAGCTTGGTGGCTTAACAATTATAACTTTGGTCATTAAAAATCTGAAAATTGTAAAAAAAAAAAATAATTATAAAACGATCCAAATTTACGTTCATCTTATTCTACATCATTTTTTGATTCCAAAAACATATAAATATGTTATATTTGGATTAAAAACAAGCTTTGAAAATTAAAAATATAAAAATTATGATCAAAATTTAATTTTCGAAATCAATTTAAAAACACTTTCATCTTATTTCTTGTCAGTTCCTGATTCCAAAAACATATAGATATGATATGTTTGGATTAAAAACACGCTCAGAAAGATAAAACGAAGAGAGGTACAGAAAAGCGTGCTATCCTTCTCAGCGCAACTACTACCCCGCTCTTCTTGTCAATTTCACTGCCTTTGCCACGAGCGGTGGACTGACGATGCTACGAGTATACGGTCTTGCTGAAAAATTGCAGTGCGTTCAGTTTCATTCTGTGAGTTCGACAGCTTGACTAAATGTTGTATTTTCGCCTTACGCGACTTGTGGTCATTTCTCTTTGTCTTGCATTTATTAAATAATGTGATTTGAGTATGTGTGTGTGTGTGTGTGTGTGTGTGTGTGTGTGTGTGTGTGTGTGTGTGTGTGTGTGTGTGTGTGAGTGTGTGGGTGTGTGTGTGTTTTCTGCCTGCCTACCTGTCTGTCTGCCTGTCCGCCTGCCTGCCTGCCTCTGTCTGTCAGTCTGCCTGTCGGTAGGCCTGACTTTGATCGTTTATGTTCTTTACAAAGCGTCCCGCGTTTTTAAAGTATCTTACATTTAACCGTCTCATTGACGAAAGGGATTTTGTAAACCCCTGTCGGACAATCACAACCGCTACATCGGAGAAACATTGTTTTCGTTTGCACGTCTTACAGGATTCAATGTTTTTTGTGATTTTATCATAGATTAATTTATAATGAGGGTATTTAAAGGGCGTAAATCCTAAAATAGTTCTAAGTGCCTATTTACGTTCTAAATATTTTTTGGAGAAAGACCAGAGCACAGCTAATTAAAACAGACATTCCCTAGCCACTCGCATTACACAATTCAAATGCACAACTTACACGCATCTTGCACACACCTTGTTCTCATCACCTGTTCAATACGCATTCATAACACTTCAACTAAAGTGTCTGTCGCTGAAGTTTATTTTCAGCGACTACTGATTTTGATAGTGCAAAAGCTCTACCACAGTAAAATCATGACCAAAGAACATATATATAACAAGGTGTAAGTTTTAGTGTACGGGTTGACGTGATTTCAAAATGGACATATCAGGCACTTATATATCATTCTCGTCACTAAAACACCAAAATACAAAAACCTGTACATTGAGACCACAACATTAGCAGCCGTGGATGTTATCCATACATTTTTCAAGAGACAATATTCCAGAACACAAAAAAGAAGCATAAAAATGGTTCAAATGCGGCGGTAAAACGCCACAAACCAGCCGACAATACAAAGTTGGCTGGTGCCGCCGCACACCCAGGTAAAAGGGATGCAAAAGCCCAGCAAGTCACCCAATGTACCCTGGCTCTCACCTCCCTCTTCCCTACCAGCTAGAAGTAAGAGACACAAGCGCCCTGCAAGTCACACTATGTACCCTTGCCGGCTACTTGCCTCATTCCTCCCAACTGGCTTGATGTAACGGCCTGCCCAGATAAAAAGATGCAAGCGCCCTGCAAGTCACCCTATGTACCCTTGCCGGCTACTTGCCTCATTCCTCCCAACTGGCTTGATGTAACGGCCTGCCCAGATAAAAAGATGCAAGCGCCCTGCAAGTCACCCTATGTACCCTTGCCGGCTACTTGCCTCATTCCTCCCAACTGGCTTGATGTAACGGCCTGCCCAGATAAAAAGATGCAAGCGCCCTGCAAGTCACCCTATGTACCCTTGCCGGCTACTTGCCTCATTCCTCCCAACTGGCTTGATGTAACGGCCTGCCCAGATAAAAAGATGCAAGCGCCCTGCAAGTCACCCTATGTACCCTTGCCGGCTACTTGCCTCATTCCTCCCAACTGGCTTGATGTAACGGCCTGCCCAGATAAAAAGATGCAAGCGCCCTGCAAGTCACACTATGTACCCTTGCCGGCTACTTGCCTCATTCCTCCCAACTGGCTTGATGTAACGGCCTGCCCAGATAAAAAGATGCAAGCGCCCTGCAAGTCACACTATGTACCCTTGCCGGCTACTTGCCTCATTCCTCCCAACTGGCTTGATGTAACGGCCTGCCCAGATAAAAAGATGCAAGCGCCCTGCAAGTCACACCATGTACCCTTGCCGGCTACTTGCCTCATTCCTCCCAACTGGCTTGATGTAACGGCCTGCCCAGATAAAAAGATGCAAGCGCCCTGCAAGTCACACTATGTACCCTTGCCGGCTACTTGCCTCATTCCTCCCAACTGGCTTGATGTAACGGCCTGCCCAGATAAAAAGATGCAAGCGCCCTGCAAGTCACCCTATGTACCCTTGCCGGCTACTTGCCTCATTCCTCCCAACTGGCTTGATGTAACGGCCTGCCCAGATAAAAAGATGCAAGCGCCCTGCAAGTCACACTATGTACCCTTGCCGGCTACTTGCCTCATTCCTCCCAACTGGCTTGATGTAACGGCCTGCCCAGATAAAAAGATGCAAGCGCCCTGCAAGTCACCCTATGTACCCTTGCCGGCTACTTGCCTCATTCCTTCCAACTGGCTTGATGTAACGGCCTGCCCAGATAAAAAGATGCAAGCGCCCTGCAAGTCACCCAATGTACCCTTGCCGGCTACTTGCCTCATTCCTCCCAACTGGCTTGATGTAACGGCCTGCCCAGATAAAAAGATGCAAGCGCCCTGCAAGTCACCCTATGTACCCTTGCCGGCTACTTGCCTCATTCCTCCCAACTGGCTTGATGTAACGGCCTGCCCAGATAAAAAGATGCAAGCGCCCTGCAAGTCACACTATGTACCCTTGCCGGCTACTTGCCTCATTCCTCCCAACTGGCTTGATGTAACGGCCTGCCCAGATAAAAAGATGCAAGCGCCCTGCAAGTCACACTATGTACCCTTGCCGGCTACTTGCCTCATTCCTCCCAACTGGCTTGATGTAACGGCCTGCCCAGATAAAAAGATGCAAGCGCCCTGCAAGTCACCCTATGTACCCTTGCCGTCTACTTGCCTCATTCCTCCCAACTGGCTTGATGTAACGGCCTGCCCAGATAAAAAGATGCAAGCGCCCTGCAAGTCACACTATGTACCCTTGCCGGCTACTTGCCTCATTCCTCCCAACTGGCTTGATGTAACGGCCTGCCCAGATAAAAAGATGCAAGCGCCCTGCAAGTCACACTATGTACCCTTGCCGGCTACTTGCCTCATTCCTCCCAACTGGCTTGATGTAACGGCCTGCCCAGATAAAAAGATGCAAGCGCCCTGCAAGTCACCCTATGTACCCTTGCCGGCTACTTGCCTCATTCCTCCCAACTGGCTTGATGTAACGGCCTGCCCAGATAAAAAGATGCAAGCGCCCTGCAAGTCACACTATGTACCCTTGCCGGCTACTTGCCTCATTCCTCCCAACTGGCTTGATGTAACGGCCTGCCCAGATAAAAAGATGCAAGCGCCCTGCAAGTCACACTATGTACCCTTGCCGGCTACTTGCCTCATTCCTCCCAACTGGCTTGATGTAACGGCCTGCCCAGATAAAAAGATGCAAGCGCCCTGCAAGTCACACCATGTACCCTTGCCGGCTACTTGCCTCATTCCTCCCAACTGGCTTGATGTAACGGCCTGCCCAGATAAAAAGATGCAAGCGCCCTGCAAGTCACACTATGTACCCTTGCCGGCTACTTGCCTCATTCCTCCCAACTGGCTTGATGTAACGGCCTGCCCAGATAAAAAGATGCAAGCGCCCTGCAAGTCACCCTATGTACCCTTGCCGGCTACTTGCCTCATTCCTCCCAACTGGCTTGATGTAACGGCCTGCCCAGATAAAAAGATGCAAGCGCCCTGCAAGTCACACTATGTACCCTTGCCGGCTACTTGCCTCATTCCTCCCAACTGGCTTGATGTAACGGCCTGCCCAGATAAAAAGATGCAAGCGCCCTGCAAGTCACCCTATGTACCCTTGCCGGCTACTTGCCTCATTCCTCCCAACTGGCTTGATGTAACGGCCTGCCCAGATAAAAAGATGCAAGCGCCCTGCAAGTCACACTATGTACCCTTGCCGGCTACTTGCCTCATTCCTCCCAACTGGCTTGATGTAACGGCCTGCCCAGATAAAAAGATGCAAGCGCCCTGCAAGTCACACTATGTACCCTTGCCGCCTACTTGCCTCATTCCTCCCAACTGGCTTGATGTAACGGCCTGCCCAGATAAAAAGATGCAAGCGCCCTGCAAGTCACCCTATGTACCCTTGCCGGCTACTTGCCTCATTCCTCCCAACTGGCTTGATGTAACGGCCTGCCCAGATAAAAATATGCAAGCGCCCTGCAAGTCACACTATGTACCCTTGCCGGCTACTTGCCTCATTCCTCCCAACTGGCTTGATGTAACGGCCTGCCCAGATAAAAAGATGCAAGCGCCCTGCAAGTCACCCTATGTACCCTTGCCGGCTACTTGCCTCATTCCTCCCAACTGGCTTGATGTAACGGCCTGCAAGTCACCTTGCGGATCACTTGCATCCTTCAGCTCAACTATTCTGAAATTACTCTCAGACATCCAGAATTCCTGTGTCAAATCTTTGAGATTGCTTAATATGCAGCTAGATCATACAAGTACGCATTGGATGCAGACCTGATTTGTGTTTTCCCTCTGGGTCAGACAACATTGTTACACTTATATACTCTGTAAGCGCACATAAGACGTGAAAGCATTTGACGCCCATCTACCTGCATAACGTATTTGAGCGTATGATGCCCCTTGTGATGCTAGATGCGTTGCCCCACCTATCCTGAAACTCTGTGTGTTGTAGCGGGCTTGCGGATAGCCACAAAAATGCAGAGCACATTTTAATTCTGCACAAATTTGGGAGCGAAGTACCGGTGTACCTGCACTTGACGGAAAAAAGAGGACCCGACCAGTTCTTGCCCCTCGTACGCGTAAATACTGGTGCATCACAGCTACAGCACAAATGTTTTCTTTTGAACACGCCTTAACGGTAAGCTGAGATGTTGCCCCTGTGCTATGTTTATATTTCCGAAAAGTTATTGTTAGGGAGTCAACCTTAACATAGACATCTTCTTGTTGTAAAGTGTTGGGCGAACTTGTCATTTCTCCTACTCTGAGAACGTGCACATCGCATTGAAACGGTTTTGAGCATACAAATTGCCAATTGTTTCCTGACTCACTCGTACTACTTTGTCTACAATGTGCAAAGTAATAGGAAGTCTTGCATCTGCCGGATTGCTCAGCCTTTTTCAGCCTTGCAACATCTTACGTACAAAAAGAGTCAGCAGGATCTTCTGTTCCTACTACTTTGTGGACAAAACGTATTGCGGACACGGCAGATGTGATAGAACTAGAAGCATACTTCCGCTCATGCATGAATGCCACAAATCGAATCAAAACAATTTCCGAAGAAGGAAATTCAAACATAATTTTGTGTAACCGGTGAAATTCCATATAAAAAACTTCCATGTGCGGTGATACGCTTGCCGAGTGGAATTGCTTATAGAAGAATACAACAGTGAGCTGTATCATCTAGGTGAGAGCAACTGGTAGAGGGGGAATGGGCACTGCTTCCGAGTCTGCCCAATAACACAGAGTCTTGAACCGCTCCATCTGCAATCGGGACAAAGCATCGCAATTGAATTGTCAATACCTGGCACGTGCCTCGCAGATATAACAATGTTGTGTTTTAAACACAATAAAACTAGTTTCCTGACTAAAAACATCACCAAGAGCTTAGATGTCTGCTTTTGCAGAACAGCTACAATAGTCATGTTGTCCGTGTACAAAACGAGGTGTTTATTTTTTTTGCCTCAGACTCCATACTTCTACCGCCAACACTATGGGGTAGAGTTCTAGCAGTGTTATGTTCTGGTCCAGCCACCAGGGGCTCCATTCCCCATTGAACCATTCCGAACCACAGAGAGCACATACCCAATTGACCCAGAGGCGTCTGTGTTATATCTGGGGAATAGAGTGGTTGTTGGTCCAGAAACATACATTTGCCATTATGTTTATGTAAAAACTGTAACCACACTGTCAAATCTTCTTTTACACCTCTGTTTAATCGGATCTTGAAATGAGGCGTTGCCACCCAAATGTCAGATCAATAAGTCTTCTCAAAACAACTGCGCAGGTAAAGTTAAGGAGGCCGATGATTGACTGAAGCTCTCTAATGGTGGCTTTGGTTTTCTGTGACAAGTTCTGTATCTCTTGAGCGCACTTCAGCGGTTTATCCAGAGGTAGTCTTACTTCATGGGCTAGTGAGTCGATTTCATGCCCTACGAAAGACATAGTTGTGTTGGGTGAAAAAGTTTTTTTCTGGTGCCATTTGTAGTCCAATGTCAGAGCACATGGCTAAAAAACAATTCAGCTGAAATTTTCCCACATTATCCCAACACAGAAGCCAGAAAAAAAATCATCTAGCATATACATGTACGAGATTAATTCCTAGCTTTGTTTTGGCTATCCCGTCAATGGCGGTGCTACATGACTGAAAGATCTGACATGAGGAGGAGCACCCCATGTGTACAGCCCGATCGACCTAGTACATACCATCCCAGCAAAACATGAATAAGTGATAATCGTCCGGGTGAAGGGGCAGAATCCTGAAAGCCTTCTCAACATCAGTTTTTGCCATGAAAGCCCCAGGACATAAACCCCTCACCAAGCCGATTGCATCCTCAATGGTTGCATAAGACACATGTGATCGCTCTGGATCGATACCGTCATTGATCGATTGTCCCACCGGATGGGAGAGGTGATGGATCATTCTAAATTTCCCTTCTTTCTTCTCTACTAGACCAACTGGGGAACACTGACATTGTTTGAACGGGGTGTTGAAAAAGGGCCTAAAATGCGACCTGCTTGTTTTTCCTTCTGAATGTACTCGTTAACCACTTTGGGAAATTGGAATGCTGTTTTTAAATTTTTTGGCACTTGACAAAGGACTTCTCCTGTATAACCTACCCGAAAACCTTCTGTGAAACCTGCTACTATCTCTTCTGAACCATCATACCCCTCCAGCCAGTAGGACAATCGATCAACCTTGATGGGCTTTTTTATTTTTGTTTAGAACCGTCTCTGACAACCACGATACTTCATGCAATCACCGTGCAGAAACCAACTAACGAACCCAAGCAAATCACCTCGCACACAACACAGCACGATGCCACAACCAACAAAGCAACAGACGGTCAAACAACACATAGGCCTACCAAGATAGATATTAAGGTCAAATTAAAGCATCTTGACGCACTGCTAACTAAGAAAGACTTGCCGAAACCATTCTATTGTTTTATGCTCCAGTAGCTTACTGTTCAGTTGCTTAGATTTTGTGTGTGTTAACTATTGTTTCTTAATTGTCTGGAGAACCCAGGGCGTAACGCGAGACCGATTCAGATTCGATTGCAGTGTCAGTTGCGTAGGTAATGATGATGATGATGATGTTAATGATGATGATGACGACGATAATAATGATGATGATGATGATGATGATGATGATGATAATGATAATGATAATGATGATGATGATGATGATGATTGTGATGAAGAAGAATAGGATGATGATGATGATGATGATGTTGATGTTGATGATGTTGATGATGATGATGATGATGATGATGATGATGATGATGATGATGATGATGATGATGATGCTGATGATAATGAAGAAGAAGATGCAGATGTTGATATGATGATGATCATGATGATGATCATCATGATGATATGAATGTGTATGTATATGAATACAAATTATCTCCCCCAACATCATCATGATCATCATCATCATCATGATCATCATCATCATGATCATCATCATCATCATCATGGTGATCATGATGATCATGATGATCATGATGATGATGATGATGATGATGATGGTGGTGATATTTTGTATTCATATACATGTTGTTAGATTTAGATACTTTGCATGTTGTGTTCTTCTTGCTTCTTATTCTAGAACTTTTTTTTTACGCAACTTCTCTTGAAGCATTGTTACCTGTTTATTTGCAGGGCAGGGCGAAACTCATGCGTTTACCAC
Organism: Littorina saxatilis; assembly: GCF_037325665.1. Classification (NCBI taxonomy): domain Eukaryota; kingdom Metazoa; phylum Mollusca; class Gastropoda; order Littorinimorpha; family Littorinidae; genus Littorina; species Littorina saxatilis. Next base: position 99,766,119 of record NC_090245.1, on the reverse strand, counting down.
GTCAAAACCAACAACCACACTTAAACCAACAACCACACCAAAACCAACAACCACACTCAAGTCTACACATAAGGCCACACCAAAACCAACAACCACACTCAAGTCTACACCCAAGGCCACACCGAAACCAACAACCACGCCAAAACCAACAACCACACTCAAGTCTACACACAAGGCCACACCAAAACCAACAACCACACCGAAACCAGCAACCACACTCAAGTCTACACAAAAGGCCACACCAAAACCAACAACCACACTCAAGTCTACACACAAGGCCACACCAAAACCAACAACCACACTCAAGTCTACACACAAGGCCTCGCCCAAACCAACAACCACACCCAAGTCTACACATAAGGTCACACAGAAACCAACTAACGAACCCAAGAAGATCACCTCGTACACAACACAGCACGACGCCACAACCAACAGAGCAACTGACGGTCACGCGACACATACCAAGATAGGTATTAAAGTCAAATTAAAGCATCTTGACGCACTACTAACTTAGATAGACTTGCCGAAACCATTCCATGACTTCATGCTCCAGTAGCTTACTGTTCAGTTGCTTAGATTGTTTTTGTGTTAACTATTGTTTCTTAATTGTCTGGAGAACCCAGGGGGTAATAAAGATGATGATGATGATGATGATGATGATGATGATGATGATGATGATGATGATGATGATGATGATGATGATGATGATGATGATGATGATGATGATGATGATGATCATGATCATGATCATGATCATGATCATGATCATGATCATGATCATGGGTGATGTTGGTGTTAATAATTTGTATTTATATACATGTTGTTAGATTTAGATACTTTGCATGTTGTGTTCTTCTTGCTTTTTATTTTAGAACATGTTTTTAAGCAACTTCTCTTGAAGCATTGTTTTCTGTTTATTTGCAGGGCCGGGTGAAACTCATGCGTTTACTCTTTTAGTTTATTGGCTGATGTATTTTCTGTTCCCGTGCCCAATATCTTATTACTAACTAAGTGCAGCGCTGCGCGATCATGCTTGTTAAATGCGCGAAAACAATCATCAATTATTTATTTCTGTGAGCGTATGCGGTGTATGAACTTGCATTGTATGGTAATGCCTCTTCAAGAGCAAACTATAATCCCAAACTGAGTTATTTATGGACAGCGTCTTTTGAGTATTTGAATGTTAATGTCTTCAACCGAACTACTCGCCAGTCATACTAAAAAACAAAACAAAACAATGCTTTTTGGTAATGAGAACAGAAAAGAAAACGAACAGTTCAGAACGAACAATTAAATAACCAAACACAAGCATTATAAATTAAATTCATATCATGTACAGGAATGATGATGAATGCAAGCCACGTGTCTGATTTTCTATTCTGACAATTGTATGAACTTTTAGTCACTTCGATAAAGACTTATCTAACTAAACTCTGTACGAACGCAGCAGTCGCGGGTTCTGGCGACAGAAAGAACAATGTCAATTGACAGTTCAACATCATAAACAGATTAGTCAATGTTTTTAAGTGTACTGGACAGAGGTCCTGCGTCATTGCGTCGTTTCCTAATCCTGCCAATACATTTTTTTAATTGTTCACGGAATCACAAAAATATCTCACGACACAAAGTATGAGTAAATATGTGAACATTTCACAAAATAAGCACACAAAGACGCAAACCGCAGGTGAGTGTTTTGCCAAGATCATACATTAATTTTTGCATGATACTGAGCTGTGATTGATCCTCAACTAATAAACTGATTTTCTCCATTTCAGAACCAACAACCAAACCACAACCCACACCAAAACCAACAACCACAACAAAACCAACAATAAAACCAAATACCACACCCAAACCCACAACAAAACCAACAACCACACACAAGCCCACACATAAAGCCACCCAAAAAGCAACAACCACGCCCAAACCCACACCCAAACCAACAACCACACCAAAGCCCACACCCAAACCAACAACCACACACAAGCCCACACCCAAACCAACAACCACACACAAGCCCACACCCAAACCAACAACCACACACAAGCCCACACCCAAACCAACAACCACACACAAGCCCACACCCAAACCAACAACCACACACAAACCTGCACCTAAAGCAACAACCACACACAAACCCACAACTAAAGCAACAACCACACACAAACCCACAACTAAAGCAACAACCACACACAAACCCACAACTAAAGCAACAACCACACACAAACCCACAACTAAAGCAACAACCACACACAAACCCACAACTAAAGCAACAACCACACACAAATCCACACCTAAACCTACAACCACACACAAGCCCACACCCAAACCAACAACCACACACAAGCCCACACATAAAGCCACCCAAAAAGCAACAACCACGCCCAAGCCCACACCAAAACCAACAACCACACACAAGCCCACACATAAAGCCACCCAAAAAGCAACAACCACGCCCAAGCCCACACCAAAACCAACAACCACACACAAGCCCACACATAAAGCCACACAAAAAGCAACAACCACGCACAAACCCACACCAAAACCAACAACCACACACAAGCCCACACATAAAGCCACCCAAAAAGCAACAACCACGCCCAAGCCCACACCAAAACCAACAACCACACACAAGCCCACACATAAAGCCACCCAAAAAGCAACAACCACGCCCAAGCCCACACCAAAACCAACAACCACACACAAGCCCACACATAAAGCCACCCAAAAAGCAACCACCACGCACAAACCCACACCAAAACCAACAACCACACACAAGCCCACACATAAAGCCACCCAAAAAGCAACAACCACGCCCAAGCCCACACCAAAACCAACAACCACACACAAGCCCACACATAAAGCCACCCAAAAAGCAACAACCACGCCCAAGCCCACACCCAAACCAACAACCACACACAAGCCCACACATAAAGCCACCCACAAAGCAACAACCACGCACAAACCCACACCAAAACCAACAACCACACACAAGCCCACACATAAAGCCACCCAAAAAGCAACAACCACGCACAAACCCACACCAAAACCAACAACCACACACAAGCCCACACATAAAGCCACCCAAAAAGCAACAACCACGCCCAAGCCCACACCAAAACCAACAACCACACACAAGCCCACACATAAAGCCACCCAAAAAGCAACAACCACGCCCAAGCCCACACCAAAACCAACAACCACACACAAGCCCACACATAAAGCCACACAAAAAGCAACAACCACGCACAAACCCACACCAAAACCAACAACCACACACAAGCCCACACATAAAGCCACCCAAAAAGCAACAACCACGCCCAAGCCCACACCAAAACCAACAACCACACACAAGCCCACACATAAAGCCACCCAAAAAGCAACAACCACGCCCAAGCCCACACCAAAACCAACAACCACACACAAGCCCACACATAAAGCCACCCACAAAGCAACAACCACACACAAACCCACAACTAAAGCAACAACCACACACAAACCCACACATAAAGCCACCCAAAAAGCAACAACCACGCCCAAGCCCACACCAAAACCAACAACCACACACAAGCCCACACATAAAGCCACCCAAAAAGCAACAACCACGCCCAAGCCCACACCAAAACCAACAACCACACACAAGCCCACACATAAAGCCACCCAAAAAGCAACAACCACACACAAACCCACAACTAAACCAACAACGACCCCCAAGCCTACACACAAGGCCACACCAAAACCAACAACCACACTCAAGTCTACACACAAGGCCTCGCCCAAACCAACAACCACACCCAAGTCTACACATAAGGTCACACAGAAACCAACTAACGAACCCAAGAAGATCACCTCGTACACAACACAGCACGACGCCACAACCAACAGAGCAACTGACGGTCACGCGACACATACCAAGATAGGTATTAAAGTCAAATTAAAGCATCTTGACGCACTACTAACTTAGATAGACTTGCCGAAACCATTCCATGACTTCATGCTCCAGTAGCTTACTGTTCAGTTGCTTAGATTGTTTTTGTGTTAACTATTGTTTCTTAATTGTCTGGAGAACCCAGGGGGTAATAAAGATGATGATGATGATGATGATGATGATGATGATGATGATGATGATGATGATGATGATGATGATGATGATGATGATGATGATGATGATCATGATGATGATGATGATGATGATGATGATCATGATGATGACGGTGATGATGATGATGATCATGATGATCATGATCATGATCATGATCATGATAATGGGTGATGTTGGTGTTAATAATTTGTATTTATATACATGTTGTTAGATTTAGATACTTTGCATGTTGTGTTCTTCTTGCTTTTTATTTTAGAACATGTTTTTAAGCAACTTCTCTTGAAGCATTGTTTTCTGTTTATTTGCAGGGCCGGGTGAAACTCATGCGTTTACTCTTTTAGTTTATTGGCTGATGTATTTTCTGTTCCCGTGCCCAATATCTTATTACTAACTAAGTGCAGCGCTGCGCGATCATGCTTGTTAAATGCGCGAAAACAATCATCAATTATTTATTTCTGTGAGCGTATGCGGTGTATGAACTTGCATTGTATGGTAATGCCTCTTCAAGAGCAAACTATAATCCCAAACTGAGTTATTTATGGACAGCGTCTTTTGAGTATTTGAATGTTAATGTCTTCAACCGAACTACTCGCCAGTCATACTTAAAAACAAAACAAAACATGCAATGCTTTTCGGTAATGAGAACAGAAAAGAAAACGAACTCTCTTTCTTTCTTTCTTTCTTTCTTTATTTGGTGTTTAACGACATTTTCAACCACGAAGGTTATATCGCGACGGAAAACGAACAGTTCAGAACAAACAATTAAATAACCAAACACAAGCATTATAAATTAAATTCATATCATGTACAGGAATGATGATGAATGCAAGCCACGTGTCTGATTTTCTATTCTGACAATTGTATGAACTTTTAGTCACTTCGATAAAGACTTATCTAACTAAACTCTGTACGAACGCAGCAGTCGCGGGTTCTGGCGACAGAAAGAACAATGTCAATTGACAGTTCAACATCATAAACAGATTAGTCAATGTTTTTAAGTGTACTGGACAGAGGTCCTGCGTCATTGCGTCGTTTCCTAATCCTGCCAATAAATTTTTTTAATTGTTCACGGAATCACAAAAATATCTCACTACACAAAGTATGAGTAAATATGTGAACATTTCACAAAATAAGCACACAAAGACGCAAACCGCAGGTGAGTGTTTTACCAAGATCATACATTAATTTTTGCATGATACTGAGCTGTGATTGATCCTCAACTAATAAACTGATTTTCTCCATTTCAGAACCAACAACCAAACCACAACCCACACCAAAACCAACCACACACAAGCCCACACCAAAACCAACCACACACAAGCCCACACACAAGCCCACACCTAGACCAACAACCACACACAAGCCCACACCAAAACCAACCACACACAAGCCCACACCAAAACCAACCACACACAAGCCCACACCCAAACCAAAACCACACACAAGCCCACACCAAAACCAACCACACACAAGCCCACACCCAAACCAACCACACACAAGCCCACACCCAAACCAACAACCACACACAAGCCCACACCCAAACCAACCACACACAAGCCCACACCCAAACCAACCACACACAAGCCCACACCCAAACCAACCACACACAAACCCACAACTAAAGCAACAACCACACAAGCCCACACCAAAACCAACCACACACAAGCCCACACCAAAACCAACCACACACAAGCCCACACCAAAACCAACCACACACAAGCCCACACCAAAACCAACCACACACAAGCCCACACCCAAACCAACCACACACAAGCCCACACCAAAACCAACAACCACACACAAGCCCACACCCAAACCAACCACACACAAGCCCACACCAAAACCAACAACCACACACAAGCCAACACCCAAACCAACCACACACAAGCCCACACCAAAACCAACCACACACAAGCCCACACCAAAACCAACCACACACAAGCCCACACCAAAACCAACCACACACAAGCCCACACCAAAACCAACCACACACAAGCCCACACCAAAACCAACCACACACAAGCCCACACCAAAACCAACCACACACAAGCCCACACCCAAACCAACCACACACAAGCCCACACCAAAACCAACCACACACAAGCCCACACCAAAACCAACCACACACAAGCCCACGCCCAAACCAACAACCACACACAAGCCCACACCCAAACCAACCACACACAAGCCCACACCCAAACCAACCACACACAAGCCCACACCAAAACCAACCACACACAAGCCCACACCAAAACCAACCACACACAAACCCACAACTAAAGCAACAACCACACACAAACCCACACCAAAACCAACCACACACAAGCCCACACCAAAACCAACCACACACAAGCCCACGCCAAAACCAACCACAACTAAACCAACAACGACACCCAAGCCTACACACAAGGCCACACCAAAACCAACAACCACACTCAAGTCTACACACAAGGCCTCGCCCAAACCAACAACCACACCCAAGTCTACACATAAGGTCACACAGAAACCAACTAACGAACCCAAGAAGATCACCTCGTACACAACACAGCACGACGCCACAACCAACAGAGCAACTGACGGTCACGCGACACATACCAAGATAGGTATTAAGTAGAGGTTACATGCCGAGTCTCAGTGATTATCAAAAATAATGGTCGAAGTTAGCGGATCATGAAAAATGCGAGCTTTAGCGAGCTTTTTCATGACCGCGAACTGAGACCATTATTTTTTATAATCACTGAGACGAGGTGTGTAACCTCTTTATTCCTCCTTTCTTCAGTTATTCAAAGAAAAGAGGAGTTTTTTTGCGAAAGTTTGATCGAATCCTATTCACTCAACCAGTCAACCTGCGCAGGCGATCGATTAATGCGCGGTTGTATAGTTCCGTGCAAATCATTCCATTCTGTTAACACTTCTTGTCAGTTTTACTATTTTGGACTAAAATCAAGTACACAGATATGCTGTTATTCTGCTGTGGCGGCAAAGGCAGATATTGTGTGTTCTGTATATGTTTTGGTATCGGTTAGGATAATGTTCTTTCGTCAAATGGGACTAGCAGACGAACTTTTGCACCCGTGTTCCAACGTTAAAAACTGTATGAAGTTAAGTTTTCTGGGGAAAATAGTGTATGAAACCGCTTTATGTTGTTTAAATTGATGAGATGTGTGCATTTGGTTGCGTGTGATCTGTTTATTAAATGAAATATTGTTGAAAACTGACCGTCGGATTGCAGTCTGTTGTCGAAGAAACTGAGTGAAAAGAAGGGGAACTACTCTTGTCGCTAGACAAAGTATGAGTTACTTGCTTTGGGAAATTGCTTGTGATGAACGTCTGATCTAGATTCAGAAAACAACCGAACTCATGGATTTTATATGGAGATTCAAGTGTTCAGGCCTGTAGTTGTTAATTTAAATGCGGTATGTTTGTATTGTTTGCTCCAGAGATGTATACTTCGTACATTAGAGCGTTCGGAACTTTTCAGTCGCAAAAAGTAGTACCGAAACAGAACAGCTTCTCAACCCATTGCACTATCGAGGATTCAGGCTGTTGCTGGGTCGTTATTTGTTTGGTTGCTGGGTCATTATCGAAAAATAACTACCCCTACAAGTTTACAGAGGTAAAGAAGCAGAGGGGGGAATAAAGTCAAATTAAAGCATCTTGACGCACTATTAACTTAGATAGACTTGCCGAAACCATTCCATCACTTCATGCTCCAGTAGCTTACTGTTCAGTTGCTTAGATTGTTTCTGGAGAACCCAGGGGGTAATAATGATGATGATGATGATGATGATGATGATGATCATGATCATGATGATCATGATGATCATGATGATGATCATGATGATGATGATGATGATGATAATGTTGTTGGTGATGATGATGGTGATGATGATGATGATGATGATGGTGATCATGATGATCATGATGATGATGATGATGATGATGATGATGATGATGATGATGATGATGAAGATGATGAAGATGATGATCATCATCACGATCATGATCATGATCATGATCATGATAATGGGTGATGTTGGTGTTAATAATTTGTATTTATATACATGTTGTTAGATTTAGATACTTTGCATGTTGTGTTCTTCTTGCTTTTTATTTTAGAACATGTTTTTAAGCAACTTCTCTTGAAGCATTGTTTTCTGTTTATTTGCAGGGCCGGGTGAAACTCATGCGTTTACTCTTTTAGTTTATTGGCTGATGTATTTTCTGTTCCCGTGCCCAATATCTTATTACTAACTAAGTGCAGCGCTGCGCGATCATGCTTGTTAAATGCGCGAAAACAATCATCAATTATTTATTTCTGTGAGCGTATGCGGTGTATGAACTTGCATTGTATGGTAATGCCTCTTCAAGAGCAAACTATAATCCCAAACTGAGTTATTTATGGACAGCGTCTTTTGAGTATTTGAATGTTAATGTCTTCAACCGAACTACTCGCCAGTCATACTAAAAAACAAAACAAAACAATGCTTTTTGGTAATGAGAACAGAAAAGAAAACGAACTTTCTTTCTTTCTTTCTTTCTTTATTTGGTGTTTAACGTCGTTTTCAACCACGAAGGTTATATCGCGACGGAAAACGAACAGTTCAGAACAAACAATTAAATAACCAAACACAAGCATTAAAAATTAAATTCATATCCGTTACAGGAATGATGATGAATGCAAGCCACGTGTCTGATTTTCTATTCTGACAATTGTATGAACTTTTAGTCACTTCGATAAAGACTTATCTAACTAAACTCTGTACGAACGCAGCAGTCGCGGGTTCTGGTGACAGAAAGAACAATGTCAATTGACGGTTCAACATCATAAACAGATTAGTCAATGTTTTTAAATGTACTGGACAAAGGTCCTGCGTCATTGCGTCGTTTCCTAATCCTGCCAATAAATTTTTTTAATTGTTCACGGAATCACAAAAATATCTCACTACACAAAGTATGAGTAAATATGTGAACATTTCACAAAATAAGCACACAAAGACGCAAACCGCAGGTGAGTGTTTTGCCAAGATCATACATTAATTTTTGCATGATACTGAGCTGTGATTGATCCTCAACTAATAAACTGATTTTCTCCATTTCAGAACCAACAACCAAACCACAACCCACAACAAAACCAACAACAAAACCCACACCAAAACCAACAACCACAACAAAACCAACAACAAAACCAACAACCACAACAAAACCAAATATCACACACAAGCCCACACATAAAGCCACCCAAAAAGCAACAAACACACACAAACCCACAACTAAAGCAACAACCACACACAAACCTGCACCTAAAGCAACAACCACACACAAACCCACAACTAAAGCAACAACCACACACAAACCTGCACCTAAAGCAACAGCCACACCCAAGCCCACACCTAGACCAACAACCACACACAAACCCACAACTAAAGCAACAACCACACACAGACCCACAACTAAAGCAACAACCACACACAGACCCACAACTAAAGCAACAACCACACACAGACCCACACCCAAACCAACCACACCCAAACCAACAACCACACACAAGCCCACACCCAAACCAACCACACCCAAACCAACAACCACACACAAGCCCACACCCAAACCAACCACACACAAACCCACACCAAGACCAACAACCACACACAAGCCCACACCCAAACCAACAACCACACACAAGCCCACACCAAGACCAACAACCACACACAAACCCACACACAAATCCACACCTAAACCTACAACCACACACACACACAAACCCACACCAAGACCAACAACCACACACAAACCCACACACAAACCAACACACACACACACAAACCCACACCAAAACCAACAACCACACACACGCCCACACCAAAACCAACAACCACGGCAAAACTAACAACCACGCCCAGGCCCACACCAAAACCAACAACCACACACAAGCCTACACCAAAACCAACAACCACGCCTAAACTAACAGCAACACCCAAGCCCACACCAAAACCAACAACCACACACAAGCCTACACCAAAACCAACAACCACACACAAGCCCACACCAAGACCAACAACCACACCAAAGCCCACACCCAAACCAACAACTACAAAAAGACCAACAACCACACACAAGCCCACACCAAAACCAACAACAACACCAAATCCCACACCAAAACCAACAACCACACACAAGCCCACACCAAACCCAACAACCACAAAAAGACCAACAACCACACAGAAGCCCACACCAAAACCAACAACCACAAACAGACCAACAACCACACACAAGCCCACACCAAAGCCAACAACCACACCCAAGCCAAAACCAACAACAACACCAAAGCCCACACCAAAACCAACAACTACACCCAGGCCCACACCTAGACCAACAACCACACACAAACCCACACCAACAACCACACGCAAGCCCACACCAAAACCAACAACCACACCAAAGCCCACACCAAAACCAACAACTACACCCAAGCCCACACCCAAACCAACATCCACACCCAAGCCCACACCCAAACCAACAACCACACCTAAGCCCACACCCAAACCAACAACCACACACAGACCCACAACTAAAGCAACAACCACACACAAGCCCACACCAAAGCCAACAACCACACCCAAGCCAAAACCAACAACAACACCAAAGCCCACACCAAAACCAACAACCACAACAACAACAAAAAATACACCCAAGCCCACACCAAAACCAACAACCACACCAAAGCCCACAACAAAACCAACAACCACAACAACAAAAACAATCACACCCAAACCCACACCAAAACCAACAACCACACACAAATCCACACCTAAACCTACAACCACACCAAAACCAACAATCACACCCAAGCCAACACCAAAACCAACAACCACACACAAGCCAACACCAAAACAAACAACCACACCCAAACCGACACTTAAACCAACAACGAACACTGTCATCCCGACAACAAAAACACTTCCTCAACAGATAACAAAGGTATCGCCGTCAGTGGCAACAAAGACAACAACACTGGCTTCAAACAAACCAACACTAGCAACAAAAACACCACCTCCCCAGGCCACTAAAACATCACCTCCTCAGGCAACAAAAACAGCAGCACCGGAATCTACCCTGACTCCAAAACCTTCACCAACCAAAACACCAGCACCAACACCACAGGCAACAAAAACACCCATTCCTGTACCGACCTCCTCGCCTCCTGTCGGTACCACTCCAACTCCGCACACGTCGAAGACGACGCAGAATCCAGTGAGTGATCCCCAGGCTAGCAAGGACCAGGCCAAGGAAACGTACATCATCGTGGGCTGTGTGCTGGGCTTTTTCGTCGTGGCTCTTCTCCTGGGTGTGGCGTACGCCTGGCGACGATCGAAATTCTCCCACCGCACTGTCCTCAACGATGACGTCAATATGGAACCACTCAAGTTAGACGGCCCTTTACCCTGACATCAAACTTTTTTTGTATCATAAATATATATTTTTTATATATATATTTTTTTGTGTTTTTTTTTTTGGGGGGGGGGGTGGCAAATGTTTCAAGTTTTTATTGACAACCTGGTTAGTTGAATGTTTATATGCTTGAACTTTAACTTATTTATGTCTTTCAAAGCTTACAAGGTTTCTTTGGAAGCTCAGACGCTTGTGTTGGCGTTAGGAATTTTTGGTCAAGTTTTCAAATGTTTCAAGTGTGATCGGGAGGTCGTGGTTTCGAACCCCGGCCGGGTCATACCTAAGACTTTAAAATTGGCAATCTAGTGGCTGCTCAGCCTGGCGTCTGGCATTATGGGGTTAGTGCTGGGACTGGTTGGTCCGGTGTCAGAATAATGTGACTGGGTGAGACATGAAGCATGTGCTGCGACTTCTGTCTTGTGTGTGGCGCACGTTATATGTCAAAGCAGCACCGCCCTGATATGGCCGTTCGTGGTCGGCTGGGCGTTAAGCAAACAAACAAACAAACAAACAAACAAGGTGTCTTTGGAAGCTCAGACGCTTGTGTTGGCGTTAGGACTTTTTGTCAAGTTTTCAAATGTTTCAAGTTTTTATTGACACGGCTTAGTTGAATTTGTACATGCTTGAACGTTGAAATATTTATGTATTTCAAAGCTTACAAGGGTTTTTTGGAAGCTCAGACGCTTGTGTTGAACGCTTAGACGGGTTTGTTCTTTGACAAAGATGTTGTTGAAGTTTAGCGTATCTTTTTTGACCATCAACATGCTTAGCAGAGATCAAAGTCAACAGATTTTTCTGTTGTTTGAAAAAAAATCAATACGCTTTTAATGAGCATTAACAAAATACTTTTATTGAGCATGTTCATGCTTTTTTGATTATTTTCAGGAAGGCTTTTATGGAAAGTGAACATGCTTTTAGTGAACATAAACATGATCTTCTAAGACGTTAACGGGTTTTGATTGAACGTTCAGAGGATTTAAATATATATGAACGTTGACACACATTTATGCAGATGTACAGGCTTTATAATTGAACGTTGCAACGGTTGTACAGAATATTGAACGGTTTTTTATTTTTTACGTTAAGAAACA
>NC_090245.1:99650977-99750977 GCF_037325665.1 Littorina saxatilis | reverse complement strand
GGAACATTCAGCACCAGAGCTTCAGTCACAAATACACCAACAGACAGACAGACCGACAGACAGAAACACAAGCACACACACTCGCACGACGTCCACACACACACACACACTCGGACAAGCACACACAAACATACACGCACACACACACACAATCGGACAAGCACACACACACACACACACACACACACACACACACACACACACACACACACACACACACACACACACACACACACACACACACACACACAAGCTCGTAGGTCGGCATACATATTCTATGCAGCTCAGGACTGGTAAGGAACACTGATTTTTATTGCAATAACATGTCAAACTAACGAATGAAATGTGGTTGGCGTCAGTGAAAAATGTGAGCTTTCCCGAAAGAATCGCATGGTGTCAAAAGAGAATGGAAGCGGACTGGAACTCAAGCAGCGGATCTCAAACAGTCGGTGACGATAGCGCCATCTGCCGTGAAGTACTCTGCGCGACAGCAGTTGTTCCTGGAACAGGAAGAAAACAACACCGTCCTTAGACTGTCTGTGTGAAATTCTCATCTGAGAATATATTTTCTTCTTTTCTTCTTGTTCTTCATCTTCTTCTTCTTATTATTGTTCTTCTTAACATGAAGGAAACAACACTTTGCAATGTCTGAATGAAATTCTCATCTAAGGATAAATGTGACCCTCTACCACGAAATGAGTCGCATGTCACCTTTGCATGATTTTCATATTTTTACATTTTCCTAAAGAGTTTTTTATGCTCTATCCAGTGGTGAAACCCGTTTTAGAAAAGAGCGAAAACTGTTTGAGTTATAAGCCTGTGACTAAGGTGACCCTCACACTGTTACCAGACACTCCCCGGACTTATATTAACCTAGCGCAGAACCGCGCGAGGTGACATGCGACTCATTTCGTGGTGGAGGGTCACAAATCTTCTTCTTCTACTTATTATTGTTCTTTTTTTGGATCTTGTTCTTCATCATCTTCCTCTTGTTGTTGTTGTTGTTGTTGTTGTTGTTTGAAGTTGTTGTTCTTGCTGTTGTTGTTGTTGTTCCCAACTCTGACATGGATTACAGGATCTTTACCGTGCGTACTTGGCATTGTGTTTGCGTGTACACACACAGGGGAATAAGGCACTAGCAGGTCTGTACCGTAAAGTGTCTTGTAAGCGCCCAGCAACGAGCAAACGCCCACCCCCTACTTTTCGTCAAAAACGGTGCATAGGGTATAGTACCATGTAACGCCATTCCCCCAATTTTGTTGCAATGGTGTCAAGAATGTTGTTCTAGTAGTTTTAAAATTCCGATCGCTTTACGGACATATCATGCGAGTTAATAATGTCAGGAGGTTGCATTGCAATCATGCCGTTGAGTTCATACTTTTGCCACTGCAGTCTCGTGATGCATCAAAACATCATACACGCACATACAAATGCACCAACAGACAGACAGAATCACACACACACACACACACACACACACACACACACACACACACACACACACACACACATACACACACACTCACACACACACACACACACACACACACTCACACGCGCACACACACACACATACACACGCGCGCGCGCGCAAACACACACATACACACAGACACACACACACACACACACACACACACATATACACATGAATGCAATGTCATAGAAGATGAAATACATTTTCTAGATAAATGCAATAAATATGTTAAATTAAGGGATGAATTTAAAGAAGATGCTTCACATATCAATATGAAATATGCTAACAAAAATCCAAGTAACTTATTTTTAGAAGACGAAGTTCAAGTTACGGATTGTTTTAGCATAGTATAATGCATTATTTGTTGTTTGTTGTGTCAATAACTTTACTGGTTCATGACAATAAACATTATTCTATTCTATTCTATTCTATTCTATTCACACACCACACACACACTCACACACACACACACAAATACACACACACACACACACACACACACACACACAGTGACACACACACACACACACACACACACACACAGTGACACACACACACACACACAATTCTCTACAATATTCTAATTTTCAGTTTGGTTTTATTTGTTCGTTTAAACAAATTGTGTTGTCTTTGCAAAGGGTATCTAAAAACAACGGGTAGCTAAACAAATTGTGTTGTCTTTGCAAAGGGTATCTAAAAACAACGGGTAGCTAAACAAATTGTGTTGTCTTTGCAAAGGGTATCTAAAAACAACGGGAAGCTCCAACATAGTTTACCTGCACATGACATCTGAGCGGGAACAGAATTCCCTCTCGCATGGTTCATACTCACAATCACATCGTCCTGCACAGCATAGTGCATAAATAGATTAATAATCGTTTGTTTGATCAACCAATCAATCTGTCAATCAATCGATCGATCGATCAGTCAATCGAATATTCAATCAATCAGTAAATCGATTAATCAATAAATCTATCAATAAAAAACCCACTTATTTCATCTGCAAATAAACGAATAGATGAATAACAAAAATATTCAAAAAATCAATGAAAGGACTCAAGACTCAAGGATTTTTATGTCCTTTTAAAAACAAGGAAAATTGCCTCGCAGTGACAGGCGGTTTAAAACATAAAGAACATCTCAATCACTAAGCTTAACAGTTTCAAATTTCACTAGAAAGATCCACAACATTCTATTTACATAGATTTACCGCCTGGCGGTGGTGGTCTTACAAGTATGAAAGAAAGACAAATACAGAGACAGAAAAGAAGAAGAAGAAGAACAAGTCGCGTAAGGCGAAATTACTACATTTAGTCAAGCTGTGGAACTCACAGAATGAAACTGAACGTAGTCCGCCGCTAGTGCAAAAGGCAGTGAAAGTGACGAGCCTGTTTGGCGCGGTAGCGGTTGCGCTGTGCTTCATAGCACGCTTTACTGTACCTCTCTTCGTTTTAACTTTCTGAGCGTGTTTTTAATCCAAACATATCATATCTATATGGTTTTTGCAATCAGGAACCGACAAGGAATAAGATGAAAGTGTTTTTAAATTGATTTCGAAAATGTAATTTTGATCATAGTTTTTAATTTTTTTAATTTTCAGAGCTTGTTTTTAATCCAAATATAACATATTTATATATGTTTTTGGAATCAGAAAATGATGAAGAATAAGATAAACGTAAATTTGGATCGTTTTATAAAAAAAAAATTAAAATTTTCAGATGTTTAATGACCAAAGTCATTAATTAATTTTTAAGCCACCAAGCTGAAATGCAATACCGACGTCCGACCTTCGTCGAAGATTGCTTGGCCAAAATGTCAATCAATTTGATTGAAAAATGAGGGTGTGACAGTGCCGCCTCAACTTTTACAAAAAGCCGGATATGACGTCATCAAAGACATTTATCAAAAAAATGAAAAAAACGTCCGGGGTTATCATACCCAGGAACTCTCATGTCAAATTTCATAAAGATCGGTCCAGTAGTTTACTCTGAATCGCTCTACACACACACACACACACACACACACACACACACACACACACACACACACACATACACCACGACCCTCGTCTCGATTGCCCCTCTATGTTAAAACATTTAGTCAAAACTTGACTAAATGTAAAAAGAAGAAGAAGTAATTGATGAACAAGCGAACATTCTTTCTTCGTCAAAAACAAAACCTACCTGGTTTTCCCTGTACAGGCGAAATGTCGACAGACACGAACACGAAGCACAGAAGCAGCACAGTTAGTTTCCACATGTTGTCTTGTGTTTCGAACGAAGCGAACTGAACATACGTGACTTTTCTTTTTGCAATTTTCTCTGACATGGAGAAAGATTGTGATCTGGCAACACTGTAGCAAATCATGTTGCAATTTCTTTATGACGTGAGAAGCGTTGGTATAATCAAGGATTTACAAGAACAGGGCCATGGTATAATCATGTTCAGTAGATTTGACTTTATGGTCTCCCATAGATTAATTTATGTTCCTCCCTGGTTTCTGTCATACATGACTACATTTAAAGGTTTGTTCAGGAACTGCCTCCCCTGTCTACTCCACCAGGAATTAACCGCCTTCCACACTCATGCTATGAACAAACGCAAACACATTGGTGATGGTATTGTCGCTGAGTGATTTCACTCAGCGACTGCATTATTGAAAGGCACCATCTTGATGTATATCATCAGTCAAATAATATACATTTAACACATCAAATTTTTGACACATATTTCAACAGAGAAATTTTCATCATGTACCAAATTTAATGTAAGGACATGGGCTGACTAGATAGATGGACACATGTACCCTGTTTTATCACAGCCGCCCTTACACTCAAACAATGGAAACCATTTCTCCACATAAATTTCTTTCGTTTTTACATTTAGTCAAGTCAACTTTTGACTAAATGTTTTAACGTAGAGGGGGGAATCGAGACGAGGGTTGTGGTGTGTGTATGTGTGTGTGTGTGTGTGTGTGTGTGTGTGTGTGTGAGCGTATGTGTGTGTGTGTGTGTGTGTGTCTGTCTGTCTGTCTGTCTGTCTGTCTGTCTGTCTGTGTAGAGCGATTCAGACCAAACTACTGGTCTTTCACCCAACTGACGTATCCAAAATTAAAAGACGAGGGTTGTGGTGTGTGTGTGTGTGTGTCTGTGTGTGTGTGTGTGTCTGTCTGTCTGTCTGTCTGTCTGTCTGTCTGTCTGTCTGTCTGTCTGTCTGTCTGTGTAGAGCGATTCAGACCAAACTACTGGTCTTTCACCCAACTGACGTATCCAAAATTAAAAGATAGTCATCATTGATAAAGAACTGCCTGAAACCCAGTTTGAAAGCTTGAAAATAGAATATGTTTTTCTTTTCAATTTTACTAATTCATTCGTGGTGATGCTTGTGCAAAAGCCGGGTACCCAATACTCAGGTGTCATATATCATCTTATAAATAAGGGCTTAGCGCTTCCTTTTCTTTTTTTCCTCTCCTTAGTAATGCTTGAACTTAAAACATAAAAAAAATCCAAAACCAAAGAAACTGCCAACGTTCCAAAATTCAGAATCTTAAAACATAAAAACATAAAAACTATCATGTCCCTTTTAATCATTGTTTCTCAGGCGTAGTCTATAAGCACGTTTTCAGTAAAAAAAAAAAAAATAATAATAAAAAGGTAGAGAGTAGGGGTAACACCACATGTCAACATTTAGCGCGTTAAGGGGTATTCATATTTTGTAAAGGGATACCGAACCTTAGATGTGACACTGGTTTCAGAAATGTCTTATCACTTTTACCCGTTTAATGTCATGTTTGTTTCTGTTTCATGCTATGGGTGTAGTTTCAAAACTTGGTACAAACCGGTCGTTTGTTTTTCCAATTTACCTACAAAGTAACTATATTTGCGTTCTATATTGTTCTTCCATCACTCTTCTTCAGGTGTCGTCATTTGATTTGTTTATGTTTTCATTTCCACAATAGAATCAACGAAGTTTCATCAGTAGATTTAATAATAATTAAATTCCCGCGCAAGTGTTGTGATAACCGGTGTAACTCCAAACACACATGAAAGCTTTATTTTGTTAATGTCTAATTGCCAAAGACAAAGGAATTGATTAGGCCCGGCTGAAGAGATGGACAGATAACAATGATCATCCTCTCAAGCCATTGACCAATGGAGATGGGCTGACCATCGTATGATGAGCTACTGATAATAAACCTTGACCGTTATCTTTATCCAACACGGTTGATAACCTTTTACCTCAGATGTTTTGGACATAGTGTGGTATGATCTCTGTAATCCTTTATCTGAAGACAATTTGGAATAAGTGCTGTGTGATTTCTTGTTTTTCTACGTTCCTGAAGAGCTGTGTCGGATGTATTTTGTGAATTTTTGTTAAACTGGGGTGAGAGACACGTGACCATGATGCAAAGTGGGCATGTCCTGACACTGCTCATTGTAGGCATTTCTTCAGGTAAGACTTGCATCAACTAAACATCTGAACAGTTTATTTTATACAGCAACTTTCATATGCACTTTAGTCAGATTGTGCCATCAACAGATGCAGACCTCCGTTTGTGTATCTCTTTGCTCTAAAACAAAAATAAATGTACATTACATTGCAGTACAAATAATCGATCAATCGATCAACCAATCAGTCAATCAATCAATTCATCTATCTATCAATTCATCAATCAATCAATCAATCAATCAATCAATCAATCAATCAATTGAGAAATAAACTTTTACTATTGTTGCATTTTTATTCACAATTTCGTGCATGAAATCATGTGCACACACAAAAACAAAGTCACTGTCCTTTCGATGTAAACGATTCGAATCATCATCTCACATCTGGCCAGGTTGTTTTTGTTTTTTTTGTGCATCGGATAAGACAACGCCTTTACTTGGACACATACCAACATTAAAAGTCTGGTTGCTTTTCGTGCAGAGCTGTACTCTTTGAGAACTTGATTTCTAATGCCAATCTGTGAAATTGATGCACACCCCAAAAAATCTGACTGCACAAAAAAAACATTTGGGATGTTGATTTGTGGTATGTGTCTAAGTTGAGAGATGGTCTTAGTCCACGTAAAAGCCTTGTGGCCAGATGTGAAATGGTGAGTCGAGCTGTTTCTCAGGGAAGACTGTGCCTTTAATCTATTGAAGAGCTGCTGTCTGTGTGTTTCCGTCATTACAGTCACAGAAACCCCAAAACAGATGGACTGTTAACGTTCCAAAATTCAGAATGAAAAAAACAGGAATGGTAAGTTAAAGGAAAGTTTAGTTTACGACAAAACAAAATGTTGACGAGTAAGTCGACCCAATGGTCTTAAAGATGACAGACAGACTAGACAAACACGTATGGCACACATGATAAACGTAGAGCTCTTGAAAATCGTTGCTGGTGCTCAGCCTCTGGCGCGAAGGATGGTCTCATACGTGTTTGTCTGTCTTTTGACTTCAAAGACCGTTAGGTTGACGTCCTCGTGAATGCTTTGTTTTGTCATGAATTCAACGTTCCAATAACTACCATTCTTCTTCTTCTTACTTCTTCCGAGTCGTGAACTGGGTCCTTTTGGACGTTTTAAGTTCAGCGGGTGGAGTTTTAAGTAGAGCTGGTTAAAATGGGTCTGTGGGTGGCCCAGGCTCAGTAAAAGTTTATTCTAGGGCATATTATTGGTGCGCTTTGTTTTATTCTAACAGTTGCAGAGACACGCGATACGTGCGAGGAAAGGACTAGCTGTGACTTCCAGAGTTACTTCTGTGCCTTCACCGATGGCGGTCACGGGCGTAACACCAACACGTGGATGCGACAGAGCAAGGCGTATGGAATTCCCAAACATGGAAGTAAGTTGCTGTATAATGAGGGAGGGGGAGGTGGCGGAAGGGGGTGGAGGTAGGAGGGAGTGCACGGGGGGGGGGGGGGGAGGGCATAGAGAGAGAGCGAGAGAAAGAGAGAGGGAGATATGTATTGAGGGAGAAAGAGAAAGAGAGAGAGAGAGAGAGAGAGAGAGAGAGAGAGACAGACAGACAGACAGACAGACAGAAAAACAGACATACAGACAGACGGACAGACAGACTGATAGACAGACAGACAGACAGACAGACAGACAGAGCCAGGGATCCAAACAGAGTTATAAACGTTTTGATACTTTAAAGGATCTGCTATGTAAGTGTACTTATTAGTATGTTTGTCATGTTATTATTTCACTGTCCCTTCTCTCTTTCTGCACCATGCCCTCGGAAAATAATCAGAAGAGTCAAATGTTAACCTTGAACACCAATATTTTACGTATATATAATCATGACTGAAGTGAGATATGATCACATCTCGCAGTTCAATGCTCTTTATTACGCTTTGGCTTATCGACTTTTTCAACCATTTCGGTTTTTCCAACGAGAAATGTGTTTTCCGCCTTCGGTATACATCGATACTATCGCCACCACAGCCGTCGTCGTCACCGTCACACCTGTTTTGTACTTTGTAATTATTCTCTGTTTCCCATATTGAATTTTTTTCGTTTGCGCAATTGATATAAACCACTGGTTTGCAGTGTTTGAACTAAGCATTAATTTCTGGTATAGTACGAGTACCAATATGGAAATACCAGAAAGTAGATCTTCAACCAGTTGGTCGTGCGGGCTTTGACTTGATTTGACTGGGTTTTGTTTGTTTGTTTGTAATGTTTGTTTGTTTGTTTACGTTGCAAAATAAGGTTTTAGGAGAGAATCTAAGTCTTAGTTTAAGCTAGTACGGTGAGCGTAACGCTGGATTGTTGCTGGATTTAGACTTTTAGAAGAAGAAAACTCTTTAAAAAAAATCCAGCGCCAGATAATGTTATTTCTTTTTTTCCGCCTGCAGGCTTCTTTGTTTTCCCCTTCGGTGGATCTCGTGAGACCTCGGGAAAGATAACAGTGGATATGACGTCACCGCCACTCTGTTCTGACGCGCCTTTGTGTGTGACGTTTGATTACGTCATCACCAAATTCAACGTGGAATTACGCGTTCTGACGCAATGCCTAGGACAGGACTGGGGTAAAGCTGCAGTCTTCAACACTCGCATGACGTCATGGAAAACTGCAAACGTCACTTTGCCGTCATGCGGTTCTTCTGACACGAGGGTATGAATTGATCGTGACTGATTGAAAGGGGTTCAAGTGTGTGATCTGTGAACATTATGTCGCAACACCGGCAGTGAATTTACATACCGTCTTAACCTCAAGGAAACATTTTTAAGCTGGTCGAAATATCAAAACTAACAGTTTCAAAAGTCAAAATTGGTTTCAACGGTCTTTGTCTTTCGTAGAAGTGTACACGTTTTACTTGATCACACGCACCGGTTATTTAATACGCAATTTTAGGAAAATGATGTTTGAAAGGTTAGTGCAACAACAAATGAAGATTATACTTTCTACCAATACATCTCTTAGACAGCGCTTTTCGTGGGATCAATTATAGTTGGATTCTTCGATTTTACAGTTGACACTTTGTGCCTTTTCTGACATTGAAATATCAAATCGTTTTGTTTGCAGGTGGTATTTCGAGGCTCAGTGGCGGTGCGACACAGCGCGGCAGTGGACAATATTAAGATTCAGCCTTGTGAGTAAAGATAACAGCTGGTTTTCATCGTTTAAGGTTGACCCATCATGGACGAATTTATTCTGTGAAAATGACATACAAGCTTCTGGAAAATGTAGAGAAATGAAAACCTGCAGATTCGTTTCCAGACGTACCACCGACACATTTCTGTTAACTCTTTTTTTTTTAATTTTATTTAAGTTTGCATGTAAAGCCATCTTTGCCCTTTAACATAGGCCGGTGTAACACGAAATTTTTACTCCACGAAAAATTTACTCCGGAGTAAATATTTCGTACGAAATTCTTACTCCGAGTACACTTTTCGTACGAGAAAAGAACTCCCCAAGGCACGAAAAAATTACTCCCTCCACGAAATTTTTACTCCCCATTTTTTTTACTTCCAGTAAAAATCTCGTACGCAAAAATGGGATGCGGGCGAAGGGATAATGCCAATAAGTGATCTCGCGCACACGAATGTCGCGCTACCCTCCTTCCACCACCAAGACTAACAGGGGACAGGGAGTATAAATTTCGTACACCTGGCATGGGAAGTTAAATTGCTCGTGTTGGGGTGAAGTAATTTATTCGTTTTTTATTCGTCAGGGGAGTAATATTGGTGTACGAAATGTTTACTCGGAACTCACCTGTCGTGGGGAGTAATTTTCTCGTGTAATTGGGGAGTGCCTTTTTCGTAAAGGGAGTAAGTTTTTCGTACGAAATGTTTACTCCGGAGTAAAAATCTCGTGGGAGTAATTTTCTCGTGTTACACCGGCTGATTATTTGTGTACATTTATTGCATTGGCTGTTCCTAACGCGCATAATTTAGCTTTCCCTTTTGGTATGACGTACCCTTGTTTGTTTGTCTGTTTTTTTGTTTTGTTGTTTTTTTCGTTTCTTTTTGGTTGTCTGTCCGACTGTCTGTCTCTCTGTTTAACAAGAACGCAAACAAGAACAAATACTTCATTGTCTGTGTTATTGAACAGGAAATGGCCTTTAGACCTGCCTCACAAACTGCTTTGCTTTGCTTGTGCACGAGTACATAATTATAATAACTGTATTACTGATGTATTATTATATTTGGGTTTAAGATTTAGTAAGTGCATGTTGCAAGACCGTAAACCTATATCCTTAGGCCAAAAAAAAAGAGGTCTGTTTACGGTAACATAGGCCCACAAAATAGGGTAGGTAGGTCGGGATTTTTATTTATTTATTTATTTTTTCTCCAAAAAACCATATTTTTACGTTATTTTTTAAAAAATTTTTTCTTTTCCCAAATGCCAAAAAAAAGTCTAGGGTCGCGCGAAAAAAATAGGGTCGGTGGGGTTACCGTAAACAGACTATTTTTTTTTTTGGGCCTTATGTATTAAAGATCAATATCGCGCGCGCTCTCTCTCCCTCCCTTACACACACACACACACACACACACATATACACACACACCCATACACACATACACACACACACACACACACACACACACACACACTCACACACATACACACACACACACACATACACACACACACACACACACACACACACACACACACACACATACACACACTCAAACAGACTTAATGTTTGATAGATTTTTGTCAGGTCATTCGCCCATTATGATCAATCGAATTAGTGATTGATAATTGATTGAATGACTGTTTCATTAATTGATTGATTGATCGATATTGTAAGGTGTTCAGTCACGTACAACAATACCATCAACGACGCTGACGTTTCCGACGACAACAACAGCATTATCTACACCAACAAAGAAAACATGTCTACAGATCAGCAACTGTAACTTCCAAAATGGCTTCTGCAGCTACAACGATGGTAGTCATGGTTTCAACACCAACATGTGGTTGAGACTGACTGCGGCTTCAGGAATCCCGACACGAGGAAGTAAGAACAAGCGGGGGGGGGGGGGGGGGGGAGATCGAGGGAGGGAGGGTCAGAAAGAGAGAGAGAGAGAGAGAGAGAGAGAGAGAGAGAGAGAGGGGGGGGGGGAGAGGGAGAGGGATAGTTGGGGTGGGAGGGGGGGGACAGACAGACAGACAGGACAAGAGAAATTCTTTATCAACGAGGGTAATGGCATTTTTACGTAATATTATGATGGACAATTAAGTGCTGTTATTGTTCTTAGCAAACAGGTGCTTTTTTACATCCAGCCCTTGCCCATGAAAGGGACCAATCCAATGATAAAATGTGAGAGATCAAATCAAATCAAATCAAATCAAATCAAATTTTATTTTACGAGGGTTGTGGCATAAGCAATATAAACGAGCTTCTTTTCAACCAGCCTTCGCCCAGAGAGGGACTATTCTAATCTTAAATACATATATATATACAAACGTAAAACAATTACAAAAGATAAGCATGACAGTAAAAAAAAATAAACAAAATGAAAATTAAAAAAAGGCAGAAAAACTATTCACATGACTATATACACGTTGTAGGCTTTACATACATTCTTGCGTTATGAAACACTGATGCTTTATGGACAGATATGATCAATATGAAACTAATCAGAACGAAGTCTTCCATCACTGTGACTTTTCGTAATTTGACATTAAATGTAATGAGAGGTGTTTTTTGAAAGTATTGAGACTTATTGGGACTCGAACTGATTCCGGGAGAGAATTCCACAAAACGCTGCCAGAATAAGCTAAACTTGATTTAAAGAGATCTATCCGCGGAATGGGGACGTTGAGTTTTCGGCTTGGTTTGGCTTTAAATTTTGTAATGAAAGCACTCGGTGCATGGCCGGAAAGGATTTTGTGAAGGAGCACGCCTTTATTTGATTTAAATCTTTCTTTTAAGGGCAAAATCTTAAGTTTTTTATAATCGTCCAAAACAAGACTGGATTGTTTTAATAGAACTGATTTTAGTGCTCGTCTGTGTAGACTATACAGTGGTTTTAAAATGTTTGCACTGGCTGAGTCCCAGATGGTCGAACAATAATCCGTGATGGTTTGTATGTATGCATTATAAAATAATAACCTTGAGTGTGGATCAAGAAAGTGCTTTATTCTGTTCAACAAATATATTTTCCTCGACATGGTTTTACACAACGATCTAACATGAGAGAGAGAAAGAGAGAGAAGGAGAGAGAGAAAGAGAGAGAGATTAGAGAGAGGGACAGAGAGAGAGTCAGAGAGAGAGAACGAGAGAGAGAGAGAGAGGGGGGAGGGGGGGTACAGACGGACAAACAGATCGAGAAAGGGAAAGTTTGAATTGTGCATGTGTTGTTGTGTTGCGTGTTGTGTGACGCTGAATCATACTTTCCGTGTAACGTTGTGAATTCATCATTATATCAGTATATCTCATTATAAATTTAGTTACACTTCTCGTTTCTTCAGGTTATTTCGTGATTCCACTACAAGGCTCACGCGACAACACAGGAAAGATGACAGCGGATCTGACGTCACCTCCATTCTGCTCTGACGCGCACTTGTGTGTGACGTTTGATTACGTCATCTCAAAATATCACGTGGAGCTGAAAGTATTGACACAATGTGGAGGACGTGACTGGAGTCTGCCTGTAGTCTTCAATACCCATATGACGTCATGGCAAACAGCGAACATTACGTTTCCACCATGTCCCAATAACGACACGCAGGTAATAAGGCATTTGCAATGTTTAAAGATGCTGGTCCGCTTAGCGGACTGTTGAAGCAATAATTTGTTTTGTCGCAGATAAGAATATAAACTGTCAAAACATTTGCACAACTTTCCCACAGATGACTACACATACAAGGGGTGGCCAAATCGTTCGCCCGGTCGCCAGGGGCGATTAAAAAATCCGCCGGGCTAGTAGAAACCGCCTGACAACTCGCCCGCCTGACCAATGAAAGTTCTGGTCAAATGCGACCCTTTTGGTTGTAATATCGGGGTTTAAAGCCATATAAACACTGCAGATCAACTGTGGTATGTGCCGGGCCAGCGAAATTTCTGCCGCACTAGTGACTTTCTTGAAGTTACTCGCCCAGCTGGCGAGTTAAAATTTTGAGATTTGGCCATCCCTGCATACCTTAAGTGTTGCCAGCCAAACATAATTTTATGCGGTTTGCCAGTTCGCATCTCCCGCCCAATGTGTAATTAACATTTCCCGTGATCACGTTCTGGGGCTAAAGGTTGTATGCTTCATGCCAAAAGGGAACCAAATGCCATATTTTACAATTTTCTTACGTAATCGAACACAATGTCTTTGTGTTAACTACCCAAGATAGAAAGAACTCTCTCTCTCGTCGAGACCAATAGACTTCCATTTAGGTTTTAGACGTAATGACCTGATCAAGTACTTTCGCTTATTTCGGCTGTTTCCGCCTTACGCTGTCCCGCCAGGAAAATGACAACAATTATTGGGTGTTTTTTTTAAATTGCAGTTTTTGACTCCTTACAAGAAATTCAGTGGACTGAAAGACCTATAAGGTTTTCGTGCACCTGCATAGATGTGAGAAGTGCAGTAGCCATAAAGCCGTGTGATAAAGTGTTCACAAAATGTGGACATGAATTAGGTACCTTTCTTCTTGTGTAAGCAAGCACGTGCACCAGCGCAGAATCTGTTGAGAATTGTAAACCTGCCATAAGTGCAGATGGTTGATACCACCTAAACATCTGAACACGCATACACTTGTATATCTCATCAAAAGCCGTGAGGGCGTAAAACTCGAATAACCCATATCTAGTCCTTTTGGGCCCCGTCACACAACGCTACGTCAGTCCTTACTACGACCATGCTGATCACGCCGATCTGAAAAAGTGATCAAATCGGGGCATATCGCCGTCAAAATCTAGAGCGTGGCCAATCGTTGGACAAACGTGAGAGGATCTCCATGAGCGTGGTTTGGTCGGGCTGGGATCTGCTAGATCGGGAAGCTGCACGCTCTCCCTACGCTTATTTTGAACTGCACAACAAGCGTAGCCGGTGTAACACGACATTTTTACTCCACGAAAAATTTACTCCGGAGTAAAAATTTCGTACGAAATTCTTACTCCGAGTAAATTTTTCGTACGAGAAAAGAACTCCCCAAGGCACGAAAAAATTACTCACTCCACGAAATATTTACTCCTCATTTTTTTTACTTCCAGTAAAAATCTCGTACGCGAAAATGGGATGCGGGCGAAGGGATAATGCCAATATGTGATCTCGCGCAAACGAATGTCGCGCTACCCTCCCTCCACCCCTTCCACCACCAAGACTAAGAGGGGATGAGGGAGTGTAAATTTCGTACACCTGGCATGGGAAGTTAAATTGCTCGTGTTAGGGTGAAGTAATTTATTCCTTTTTTTATTCGTCGGGGGAGTAACATTTGTGTACGAAATGTTTACGCGAAACTCACGTGTCGTGGGGAGTAATTTTCTCGTGTAATTGGGGAGTGCTTGTTTCGTAAAGGGAGTAACATGTTTGTACGAAATTTTTACTCCGGAGTAAAAATCTCGTGGGAGTAATTTTCTCGTGTTACACCGGGTCGTGGTGCAGTGCAGTCTTGATGAAGTTTGTTTGTATTTGCCATGTGCTGGATTATGACGCCAATTATACTCAACCTTCGAAGATGAACGGACCTGATGGTGGTTTTATCACGACCACAGAGATCTCACCACGATGCTACCACGCTGCTTGTACGATAATGGCGTTCCCGCTACGTTCTTAATAAGACTTTGCCACGCTTTCTGTTGGGCACGACCAGGCTTTTGTGCAAGCGTGGGGAGAGCGTTCAGCTTCCCGACCCCACCCCGATCAAACCACGCTCATGGAGATCCTCCCACGGTTGGCCCACGATTGGCCACGCTCTCGGACAATTTTACAACGTAGACTAATGGAAGCGGCGTCTGTGTGCGATTGGGATGCAAGAGGCGAAATATTTAGCCTGTAGGACATGAAGCATTCCCTATTTCTTTGTAGTTGCAAGATGTTCCTAATCCTGGTCTGGGCGACGTTCAGATTAGTAGTATCCCTTTAAATGGTTTCTACATTTCTCTACACTTTTGTCGGGCTGCAGTCTCATCTCTTGTTCTCTGTTTTCAGGTATGTCTGTCGGTTTGTCTGAATGTCTGTCTGTCTCGCTCTCTGAATATTGTTTTGACTAGGTTTTTTCATATTTTTTTTTTTTTTTACGAAAGTCATAATATTTATACAGGTTTATAATTTTGTGACTTTCAGGTAGTGTTCAGAGGACTTGTGGCGGTGAAACACGGCATGGGAATTGACAACATTTCCATAAGACATTGTGAGTTTAGAGAGAGAGAGAGAGAGAGAGAGAGAGAGAGAGAGAGAGAGAGAGAGAGAGAGAGAGAGAGAGAGAGAGAGAGAGAGACGGAGAGAGAGAGAGAGAGAGACAGAGACAGAGAGAGAGGGGGGGAGGGGGGGAAGGGGAAGAGTGAGAGATATAATGCGCATGAGTGTGTGTGTGTGTGTGTGTGTGTGTGTGTGTGTGTGTGTGTGCGGCTTTGGTGCTTTGCTATGTATTACTTTTATGCAGCATATGAAGGCAACCTCTAAATAGGAACTAAATCTCGATTTCATACAAATGATTGCAATATCTTTTCAGGCTCAAGAACAACAAGCACAACTCCAACAACAACGACAACAACAACCACTACAACAACAAGTACAACTCCAACAACAACGACAACACCAACCACTACAACAACAAGTACAACTCCAACGACAACACCAACCACTACAACAACAAGCACAACTCCAACAACAACACCAACCACTAAAACAACAAGCACAACTCCAACGACAACACCAACCACAACTCCAACAACAACGACAACACCAACCACTACAACAACAAGCACAACTCCAACAACAACACTAACCACAACAACAACAAGCACAACTCCAACCACAACACCAATCGCAACAACAAGCACAACTCCAACCACAACACCAACCACAACAACAAGCACAACTCCAACAACAACACCAACCACAACAACAACAAGCACAACTCCAACCACAACACCAACCACAACAACAAGCACAACTCCAACAACAACACCAACCACAACAACAACAAGCACAACTCCAACCACAACACCAACCACTACAACAACAAGCACAACTCCAACAACAACACCAACCACTACAACAACAAGCACAACTCCAACAACAACACCAACCACTACAACAACAAGCACAACTCCAACGACAACACCAACCACAACTCCAACAACAACGACAACACCAACCACTACAACAACAAGCACAACTCCAACAACAACACTAACCACAACAACAACAAGCACAACTCCAACCACAACACCAACCACAACAACAAGCACAACTCCAACAACAACACCAACCACAACAACAACAAGCACAACTCCAACAACAACCACTACAACAACAAGCACAACTCCAACAACAACACCAACCACTACAACAACAAGCACAACTCCAACGACAACACCAACCACAACTCCAACAACAACGACAACACCAACCACAGCAACCACAACTCCAACAACAACGACACCAACCACAACTCCAACAACAACGACACCAACCACAACTTCAACGACAACACCAACCACTACAACAACAAGCACAACTTCAACAACAACACCAACCACTACAACCACGACTCCAACAACAACGACAACACCAGTCAATACAACAACAACAATCCCCAAAACAAGCACAACTCCAACATCTTCTACAACTGCATCAACATCAGAAACAACTGCAACTCCATTAACAACCGCTCCTGAAACAACATCAACAGCCACAACAAAATCGAAAATAACGCCCAGTTCGACAACAACACCGATCACTACAGCATCAGAAACGACGGTTGAAACCACTACCACCACCACAACGACAACAACCTCCACCACCCCTACCATCACATCACCGATCACCACCAACGCCACCACAGAGTATACAGCATCTTCAACTACCACAGCCAGAAAACCCACGACCAGAACGTCTACAAGTACCATACACACAACACCAGTCACAAAAACAACGCCCTCGAGAACAACAGTGTCAACACCCACAACGATATCTAAAACAACAAGAACGACACCAACAAAGTCCACGACACTCACGTCCACAACAGTAAAATTGTCAACCAACCCAAGCATTTCAACAAACTCTACCCCCTCTGGTACATCTCCATCGTCTGCTGTAACGACCACGTCTGCAGCAAAGTCGTCAAGTTCTATAACTTCAAGGAAAACGTCGCCAGCAAAAAGTGCCACAACGACGCACACGCTTCCAACGTCGAATCGAACAACGCTGGCAGTCAAAACACCGAGTATCAAGCCGTCTACTTCAAATAAACTTAGCTCAACTCTCCGCACGACGGTTCAAACCTCACCAGAGATCATCAGTGGATCTACTGCTTCTCTACCCGGTCCAACAAAAACAATTCCACCACAGACACCGTTGAGTCAACGCACAGGTCCTTCCAAATCCATTTCCAAGTCCACCTTTCCTTCAAAATCATCGACCGTTACACCTCAGACCGGTCACCAGGAATCTCCGGAAAAAAACGACCACACATACGTCATCATCGGAAGTGTCCTTGGAGTCGTTGTCGCTGTCGTCATCATCGTGGCTGCTTTCGTCACATATCGACGCATGAAGAAGCCAATCAGAACGGTGCTTACTGATGACGTCACTATGGAACAGACCTATAAGACAGCTAATATCGAAAACTCCGATGTCGGCAAAGCTTGAAACCAGAAAATGACGTGCAAAACACTTAAGAAATGGTTAAGGAAGCCAAGGAAAACAACGCTAAAGGGCAGTAACGGATGAGGCCTTGTGATGATCCACCCCATCTATTCAATATTCAAAGAAAATGCCGTTGTTATTTCCAAAGACATTTCATTGTGGGAAACAGGCTGGGCATACCGACAAAACTTTAGTCGATTCCAGTCAGGTAACCAAGAATTGTATCTTCATATTTTGTTTTTCCTGAAAACGAAATTTTATTAGAGAAACAGCAACAACGCTCGCTTTTCCAAGATACCTGAGAACATGAGTTTTCCAAGCATAAAAGCAGCCACTTTGCTAGCAGCATAGGACTTCGCAGTCTGTTTGACTCTGCCAGTAATTTAACTGTTCAAGCTTTACTCGTGTATGACCTGATTACTCCTATCTTGGGATACTCAGTTGCTCCTATGCGCGGGCATATATGTTATCAAAGTGGATATTTTACGATATGACTTTCCTTATTCCAACTATTTTTTGGAAAAAGTCTTGTGTTACCTATCGTACCCGGTATCCTAGGTTCTTCTTGCATAATTGTACTTGGTAATCATCCAACTTCGATCACATACAGTGCATGATTTCTCTTCTTTTTGTTTACTAGCTGTGTTTGTTTGTTTGTTTGCTTAACGCCCAGCCGACCACGAAGGGCCATATCAGGGCGGTGCTGCTTTGACATATATAACGTGCGCCACACACAAGACAGAAGTCGCAGCACAGGCTTCACGTCTCACCCTGTCACATATTAGTCTGACACCGGACTAACCAGTCCTAGCACTAACCCCATAATGCCAGACGCCAGGCGGAGCAGCCACTAGATTGCCAATTTTAAAGTCTTAGGTATGACCCGGCCGGGGTTCGAACCCACGACCTCCCGATCACGGGGCGGACGCCTTACCACTAGGCCAACCGTGCCGGTACTGGCTGTGTAATGCGATAGTTCCATCATAGACCGTAGAGTGTACACACTACGATCTCTGGTTCCATCCAAGTATTCACGCGTTCTTGTATATATATTAGTTTGGTTCAGATTTCGGTAAAGATGTTTGTTGTTGTTGTGTTCATGTGCTGAAATACTGTTTGGTTTGTGTTGCGAATACTCTGATTTCAATAATTAATTAGTGCTGACTCGTTCCCGTGTTACTTCGCGGGTCAACTATATGTGCAGACGGGCTCAGAGACTGCATCCATATCCCACCCCCGTGTCACCACTGTGGCACATAAAAGACTTCGGCTATTCTGCTCACTGCGATTAGTGCAGGTGGCTGATAACACCTAAACTCGCACACACATGGGTAGCGCGACTCTTGTCACGTTGCTGCTAACTTTCCACTCGGAGAAAGCGACCCGAATTTCCCAGCATTGGGAAAATAGAGTAAATGAAATGAAATGCAATGTGTTCAAATTCAGGGTACCCAACATAGGGTAACTTCCCATATATGTGTGTATTTTTATGGGGGCCAGGAGGGCCAGGAGGCCCCCATTCATACGGTTAGTTTCGAGGTTGACCATGGGCAGCGCCATTTTGTTGTGAAATACGTCATCAGTTTGTGTACACAAGAAGTTGTGACATCCGTCACCCTATTTGTTTGTTTGTTTGCTTAACGCCCAGCCGACCACGAAGGGCCATATCAGGGCGGTGCTGCTTTGACATATAACGTGCGCCACACACAAGACAGAAGTCGCAGCACAGGCTTCATGTCTCACCCAGTCACATTATTCTGACACCGGACCAACCAGTCCTAGCACTAACCCCATAATGCCAGACGCCAGGCGGAGCAGCCACTAGATTGCCAATTTTAAAGTCTTAGGTATGACCCGGCCGGGGTTCGAACCCACGACCTCCCGATCACGGGGCGGACACCTAACCACTAGGCCAACCGCCGTCACCCTATGGGAAGGGTGAAAGCAACATTGTTCATCAGTAGAAAGTTGTGAAATCCGTCACCGTATGGGAGGGGTGAAGGCAAAATTGGTCATCACTGAGTTTGTGTAACACAGGAAGTTGTGAAATACGTCACCCTATGGGAGGGGTGACGGCAAAATTGTTCAACAAAAACATCATAGGTCAAACTGTGCAGGGTCAACCGCAACAAACTCAAACCATTCATATACCATACTGCATTTGAGTGACTTACACACACACACACACACACACACACACACACACACACACACACACACACACACACACACACACACAATGTTAAATAGAAACTGACAAAATGTCATTATCCTGGTAAAGAAATTTGATATTCAACATGTATTGTAATAGTTTTTTTCTCATCAAAATCCATAATAGCACGTTTAACATATATAGTGTCAGGAATGAATTATCTAAAATACCGACTGTCAGTCAGAAGGCTACTATTTCATTTATACGCATTCGTTATTCTCCTCCGATTCATTCCAACAATAAAAGAAAATACGTGGAGCTCAATATGTTTATATAGCTCACTGGTAAAGCATGTACATATATCAACGTTCAGGATTCACACACACATATACACAATACGCCCAGGGTTCTAGATGAGTAAATTAATGTGTTACCCCATCACCAGAACAGCGTAGTGTAGTTCATCTGTTTCTCCATCACCCAGCCGACGCGGCGACTCCTGGCGTGGTCCATTATAGTCCGGTTAAGATCACGTCGCTCTGCTTCGTGCATCTTCATCTCTTCATGCGTCTGCTTGAATGGTCAAACAAGCTCTCGCGAATTCCGTCTTCTGTCTCTGGGAAGACTCCTGTGAAAGTAATTCTTGAGTCAGTATTTCCATAGGCATAACACACACAGCAATTCACTCATCATTCACCCTGGGCTGTAATTACACTCTACATTCAACCACACACACACGAATTCTTAAATAACTACTGTCAATACTAATATCAATTCCCATCCATGTCCGAGTTATTTATCCACACATTAACAACTATTCAGAATATCCAGATTAAGAACTAGTACAATGAACACTTAAGTTAACATAACAGCGAATATGAAGAATGCTTATTCATAAACATACTAGTGTTCCTTAGCGAAAACATATCATGAAAAATAGTTTACCTGAGCACGCGAGCAAAGAATCTTCCCCGACTTGCCTCTTACATGTTCAATGGGCAAGTGAAGCTAACAGCTTAGGTGACTGGCGACAAGTCTAACAGCTCACCTTACAAAAAATGGACATTCAGGTTTTTCACCTGTTGCACGTGAGTGCTTGGAGACTCGGCTCTACAGGTAACAGTACAGGCCCCATAATCATGGTCCAACAGGCATGCGAATCAATAATAATGTTTTTCGCGATACGAGTCTACTTCTGTCAATTAATGCATACTAATAACAGCATCATTTCATCATTAATTAAGTACTCATATTACATACATGTTCATACATAAAACCCATAAATGTCATATCTGACAATGCCCCCCACTTCAAGTAGAAAGCTGCATAAAAGATTTCTCATTTCTTAACTCGATAACACCATACAAATGTTATCATCCATGATAGTACATTGCATTTAACACAATAAGTCCCACTCAAAGTGTCAACGTCACTACTTGTATATATACAGTTCTATACAAACAGATCTGACTTCCAGGGCCATTTTTCTTCTTGTTCAAAAGTTTGATCACAGACTGATCGAGACAACAAATCCGCAAACTGATTGCACTGGCCTGCAATCGGCTGAACAACGAACTTGAACTCCTGAAGAGACAACACCCAACGCATCACACGACTGTTCTTGAGCCTACATGACGCCATGTATGTGAGTGGCCTGTGATCCGTCTGTATGACAAATTCCCGGCAAAGCAGGTAGCGCGAGAACTTTGTGAGTCCCCAAACAATGGCAAGACATTCACGTTCGATGGTGGAGTACCTGGACTCTCGATCAAGCAGTTTTCGACTGGCATAAGCAACAGGATGTAGAAGACCCTCCTTTTCCTGCAGAAGAACTGCACCCAAACCTGTCGAACTTGCATCAGTTCTCACAACGAAATCTTGACTCAGGTCAGGCAAGAGAAGAACAGGGAAGGTAGACAGCACCTCCTGAACAGCTTTCAGCGCAGAATCACATTCTGCCGTCCATGTGATAGTTTTGCCGTGATCGTCTCGGGTTAGATCCGTCAAAGGAGCTGTCAAAGTTGCAAAGTTAGGGACGTATCGCCTGTAGTAACTTAACAACCCCATCAGGGAACGAACCTGCTTCTTTGTCGTTGGCCGATTCACAGACAAAATCTTCTTGACCTTCCCGTCCTCTGGTTTGAGATATCCTCGACCGACAACATGTCCGAGAAACTCCAACTCAGAAAACCCAGCAAACAGTTTGGATGGTCGAGCCGTGAGACGAAATCTCTGCATCTTGCTCAGAACAGCCCGAACCTGCTTCACGTGGTCTGACCATGTTTGCGTAGCAATGAGAATGTCATCGTAAAAGTTGACTGCTGAGTTCTCTGATAGATTTAGCTTACGCATCATCCGAGCAAAAGTTGCTGGTGCTGAGACCAGTCCAAATGGCATTTTAACCCATTGGAACAACCCAAGAGGAGTTTGGAAAGCTGTTTTATGTCTATCTTCCGGCTTGATCGGAATCTGCCAATAGCCTTTTGCAAGGTCAATCTTCGTGTAGAAGTTTGCTCCAGCAAGACTACAAAACAACTCATCCGGGTCAGGGATCGGCTCGGCATCAAAATGCGTGATCTTGTTCAAGGCGCGGAAATCAATGCAAAAACGAACTGATCCGTCTCTTTTCGCCACCAAGACAATAGGCGAAGAGTACGCAGATTTCGAAGGTTCTATGACGCCTAAATCCAGCATGGATTTGATCTCCTTCTCAACTGTCTGTCTAGACGCAAACGGCAACGGGTATGGTTTCCTATATACAGGACAATCGCTTGTCAAAGGGATGACGTGGTCATCGACATCTTTTGTAACTCCCGGCTTGTCTGTAAGAAGTTCAGAAAATTCCTGAAAAACGGTTTCCAGTTCAGTACGTCTTGAATGAGAAAGATCATCAGAGTAGTGAACATCTTTGACAGATTCACCCGTAACTGCAGGAATTGTCGGCAAGACAACCTCATCCTCGATTTCAGGAGACAACACAGCGACAGCACAAACAGGATCCAAGACGTGATCCGAACACGCATCTGCCTTCTGATCAGAGTCAGACATCAACGTT
This sequence comes from Littorina saxatilis, assembly GCF_037325665.1. Lineage (NCBI taxonomy): Eukaryota > Metazoa > Mollusca > Gastropoda > Littorinimorpha > Littorinidae > Littorina > Littorina saxatilis. The sequence goes on along the minus strand of NC_090245.1, from coordinate 99,728,044 downwards.
GAGAATTCCTGGTCATCAAGAACTGGACCAGTACTTAACTCTCTTTCCACAGCAACAGCTGCTGTCAAAACTCGTCTCTCATACTTCTTCAGCATGTTGACTTGAAACACCTTGTGTTTGCCGTTGAGGTCAATGCGGTAGTCAACAGGGCTAACCACCTCCATCACTTTGAATGGACCTTTCCAGCACATGAGAAGCTTGTTGCTGTCAGCAGTTAAGAGTACAAGAACTTCATCCCCAGGTACAAAAGTACGAAGTTTGGCCTTCCTGTCATGGTAATGTTTGTGAATACGAGCAGCATCACGAACATTCGATTGTGCTAGAGCACACGTATCAGCGATTCTGTTCTTCAAATCGAAGACATACTGATATAGAGGTTTGGCTTCATCTCCATCAGTCCTCCCTGTCCATGAGTCCGCTAAGATAGACATTGGGCCTCTCGGAGTGCGCCCAAAGAGGAGCTCATAGGGAGAAAACCCTGTACTGACATTTGGAAGTTCACGATACGCAAACAGGAGTGCAGGAACGTATCTGTCCCAGTCAGTTGGGCGCTCCTGGACAACCTTCTGCAACATGCTCTTCAGAGTTCCGTTGAATCGTTCGACTAACCCATTTGCTTGAGCATGGTAAGGAGAAGTGTGGATCGACTTGATTGCCAAAAGTCTGTAAATCTCCATCATGAGATCAGAAACAAACTGCGTTCCACAGTCAGAGACAATGACCTGAGGACAGCCCATCCTCGAAAAAACTGAAAACAGTGCTTCAGCAACAGAAACAGTATCAATCTGCTTCAATGGAATTGCTTCGGGGAAACGAGTCGCTGTATCCACTATCGTCAGAATGTACCGGAATCCAGTCGAAGATACAGGCTTAAAAGGACCGACCAAATCAATACAGATCTTCTTGAAAGGAACATCGATAAGCGGCATCTTCTGAAGAGGGGCAGCGGGAACGCGACCCTTGGAAGACGTTTTTTGACACACATCGCACGTTCTACAATACTTGCCTACGTCACGCCTGACGCCTGGCCAAAAGAATTGGGTCAAGATCCTCTTTAACGTTCTTCTGGTACCGAAGTGACCCGACATGAGAGCGTCATGGGCGGTATGGAGAACTTGTTCTCTCAAAGAAGTAGGGACAACAACTTGAAAGACGACCTCAGTCTTTTCACAAAACGCTCTGTGAAGTAACCCATCTTTCATGATGAAGTAAGGTTTGCTCTGATCTGAGACCTGCGATTCCTTCTGAACTTGCTCGAAGCACTTCTTAAGTGATTCATCTTTGGTTTGCATATCAGCTAACTTCTCAGGAGTTACATCAGTAAAAACACAAGGTACCGATTTTAACGGTCTCACTGAACCTTTGGCTTTCTCCGTTTGTAGCCTCGTAGTCACTAGTCCGACAGCGTCTGGAACAATAGAGCCCACACATCCCCCAGATACTGAAACAACACCTGGTAGGTTCCCAAGAATAAGATCTGCCACAGGATCGTCAATGACACAACACGTCAGAACACCTGCAAAATAAGGCGAGTCCACCACCACTTCAGCCAATGGAAATGTCTCAATGTGTCCCCCAAAAGACCGACAACGTTGCTCCTGCCCTGTGAACTGATCATCACGAACTAAAGCCCGTTTCACACCAGCAGTAGTGCATCCTGTGTCCCGCAAGATCGTCCCTGAAAAACCATTGATGGTTCCTATTTCCAGATGTAGGCCAGGTTGTCCCTCTGAAACAAGAACGTGTTCGCTAACAGCGGAGCTAAATGTTTCAGCAAAGTTTTTAGACGAAGCACACTGGTTCGCCCAATGACCTTGACCCCCACAGATCCTACAGACATCACTCTGTTTAATGGTCCCTCTACGTGCACCCCTGCGTTGTCCTCGACCTGTACCCGAAGAACCTCGGCCTCCTCGATAACCTCGAGAACCACTGCCCCCGTTGTTAAACCCTGTTGAATCTGCAACTCCAACTCCAGCTGAAAATATAGAAACATCTGATTTCCGTGCTAAGGTTTTGTTGGGATGAGCTTCACGGTAAAGTTCAGCTGCTTCACATAACGCAGCTACGTCACCCAGCTGACGTTCCCTCAAGAACACGGCCAAATCTTTTGTACAACTCTGAAGTATCTGTTCACGCAAAAACAAGTCTTGTAAACCTTCGGCAGTGTTGGAAACACCAGACAACTCAGTCCATCGGTTGAGCAAATGACGACAGCGCGTTAAAAACGCTAAAAATGACTCGCCCATCTCGGGACGAACAGCTCTGAAACGCTCTCTGAAACCTTCCTCTGTGCATTGGAACTTACGAAGCAGATGAGACTTCAATACATCCCACGAAAGTGTTTGTTCTCCTGAAATTGAATGATAAAGCGACAAGGCACTACCCTTCAATAAAGCAGCCAAGTAGACAGGCCATTTACCCTTATCCCAGCCGCATGCCGAAGCGTGTGTTTCAAACCGAAACAAAAATGCATCAATGTCGTCTTTGTTTTCATCGAACATAGGCAATTTTGGATGAAAAGGTCCAGAACTGTTTGACTGACTAACTTTACCGTCTGATCTCTCCTTTTTCACCCTTTCCGTTTCGAGATCTAACTCGCTTTGCCTAGTCTGCTCTTTTTCTTTTTCAACTTCTAGTCTGGCAAGCTCCTTTTCTGTCTCTAGCTTTGCATGCTCTTTTTCGACTTCTAGTCGTGCACTTTCTGCCTCTCTTTTTTCTTTTCGTTCATCTCTAGCAATGTTTTGCTGTTCACGGACAAAACCGGTTAAGTCTTTGTCTTTAAGACCTAGCTCTTTCCCACGAGACATCCACAAATCCCAATCGTCACTCATGGTGATAATATATATACAAAACCACTATACTGTAAAAGTTACTTAATGAAAACACTTCACCACATTCTTCACAAAATGCGTGCCTACAGATATGCTTACACACGTAGTCAAGCAAACATACAATGAAAAAATCTTCAAAAAGTGTGCGTTAACAGTCTACAATCTGTTAAAGACACATACACTGGAGAAAACGGGGTCACCAATTGTCAGGAATGAATTATCTAAAATACCGACTGTCAGTCAGAAGGCTACTATTTCATTTATACGCATTCGTTATTCTCCTCCGATTCATTCCAACAATAAAAGAAAATACGTGGAGCTCAATATGTTTATATAGCTCACTGGTAAAGCATGTACATATATCAACGTTCAGGATTCACACACACATATACACAATACGCCCAGGGTTCTAGATGAGTAAATTAATGTGTTACCCCATCACCAGAACAGCGTAGTGTAGTTCATCTGTTTCTCCATCACCCAGCCGACGCGGCGACTCCTGGCGTGGTCCATTATAGTCCGGTTAAGATCACGTCGCTCTGCTTCGTGCATCTTCATCTCTTCATGCGTCTGCTTGAATGGTCAAACAAGCTCTCGCGAATTCCGTCTTCTGTCTCTGGGAAGACTCCTGTGAAAGTAATTCTTGAGTCAGTATTTCCATAGGCATAACACACACAGCAATTCACTCATCATTCACCCTGGGCTGTAATTACACTCTACATTCAACCACACGCACACGCATTCTTAAATAACTACTGTCAATACTAATATCAATTCCCATCCATGTCCGAGTTATTTATCCACACATTAACAACTATTCAGAATATCCAGATTAAGAACTAGTACAATGAACACTTAAGTTAACATAACAGCGAATATGAAGAATGCTTATTCATAAACATACTAGTGTTCCTTAGCGAAAACATATCATGAAAAATAGTTTACCTGAGCACGCGAGCAAAGAATCTTCCCCGACTTGCCTCTTACATGTTCAATGGGCAAGTGAAGCTAACAGCTTAGGTGACTGGCGACAAGTCTAACAGCTCACCTTACAAAAAATGGACATTCAGGTTTTTCACCTGTTGCACGTGAGTGCTTGGAGACTCGGCTCTACAGGTAACAGTAGTGACAGGTGACATGAAGTTCTTGTACATCATTGTAAAGAGTGTGAATGACGTTTTAGTTTAGATGTCAAGCGCTTAGAGCAAGCCTTTTTAACGAAAGTTTTTGATTTAGCGCTATATAAATGTTCTTATTATTATTATTATTATTAACAGTACAGGCCCCATAATCATGGTCCAACAGGCATGCGAATCAATAATAATGTTTTTCGCGATACGAGTCTACTTCTATCAATTAATGCATACTAATAACAGCATCATTTAATCATTAATTAAGTACTCATATTACATACATGTTCATACATAAAACCCATAAATGTCATATCTGACATATAGTAACATTACCCACATTTACGGTTTGTCTATACAATTGTCCACCTGTCCCTTAGCCTTTCTTTTCTTTATTTGGTGTTTAACGTCGTTTTCAACCACGAAGGGTTATATCGCGACGGGGAAAGGGGGAAGATGGGATAGAGCCACTTGTCAATTGTTTCTTGTTCACAAAAGCACTAATCAAAAATTTGCTCCAGGGGCTTGCAACGTAGTACAATATATTACCTTACTGGGAGAATGCAAGTTTCCAGTACAAAGGACTTAACATTTCTTACATACTGCTTGACTAAAATCTTTACAAAAATTGACTATATTCTATACAAGAAAAACTTAACAAGGGTAAAAGGAGAAACAGAATCCGTTAGTCGTCTCTTACGACATGCTGGGGAGCATCGGGTAAATTCTTTCTCGTCCCAACCAATATGGGACTCCCCCTAACCCGCGGGGAGTATATTTTTAAATGAATAACTTTGAAATCAAATGGGAGTCAAAGAAGATGTAGTAAACACACACATATAAACCAGCGTGTAGACATTTGTATAAGCTTTATTCATCTTTCACATTTCAAACACCATTCGATTCACACAAAACTCTTTCCTTATTAAAAGAATTTACAGAAGTACCTGTTCTTAGGAAAATGTTAAGCACAATTTCAGATGCAATTTCTTAAAAGCAAGTTAATGCGTATAAAACATAATTACAGTCCGACATCAGTGTGGTGTCCCTTCACTACAAACATAATTACAGTCCGACATCAGTGTGGTGTCCCTTCACTACAAACATAATTACAGTCCGACATCAGTGTGGTGTCCCTTCACTACAAACCATCTCCCCTCCCATCCCCACTCCTTCCCAAATAAATGATCCAAGAAACAAAAACACAACAAACAAAACAAGCGTCTAGTAAAAAAAAAAAAACAATAAAAAAAAAAAAAATAATCAATCAACTTGCACGATACACTCATAAAAAAAAATCCGTTTCTTTTTTGTCTCGCCCAAGCACAAAGGATACCTACATCTAATTATGCCGCAAAACTTCAGGACGATATGTCAACATCTCATGTAATGTTTATGTGGACCTGGCAAAACAAAAACAAAAGAAAGAAAGAAAAAAAAGAAGGAAAAGAAAGAAAGAAAGCAAGAAAGAAAAAAAGAAGGAAAAGAAAGAAAGAAAGATGAAAAGAAAGAAAGAAAGATGAAAAAAAAAGAAAGAAAGAAAGAAAGAAAAAAAGAAGGAAAAGAAAGAAAGAAAAATGAAAAGAAAGAAAGAAAGATGAAAAGAAAGAAAGAAAAGAAAGGGTCACACTGATGATGAGTTTAGGGTAGAAAAAAAGAAAAGGAAGAGAAAAATAAAAGGGGGTAGGGTAGCAGTAGGTACAACATTTGAATGAAAGAAGAAAGCAAGTTGCGTGAAGCGATCTCAAAACATTTAGTCAACCTGTCAGCCTGAAACTAGATGATGATCAACACTCAAAACCCAGGATCAGTCATCACCAAGACCAGTACACTGTAAGACTTTGCTAGCCAAAACCCGAGACAAAGATGGGCTGGGCTTGTCTCTTCGAAAACAGATCAGAAAAACGTCTGGGAATACCATCTGGAAGAATTCACATGTGAAGTTTCAGAAAGATCTAGTACTTTTCTGTAAATCTTTCTACACACATGTACACACAAACACACACACGCGCAAACACACTGTGAAGGAAATCACGAATAACATTAACAGGCAAAGTTGATAGTGACAGCCTCCACGCTTTGAGAGCGTTAACCAGAGATAATAGAGTGACGTAGTGAAGTGTGGTGCACGGATTGTAAATTCAGCTCACTGACCGAGAGAGTTGATGTTGTGAATCGCAACGAAGATATCGTTACACTTAACCACTGTCCAGGGACAGGGAGGGGTTGTCACAGGAATCGACCGGGAGAAAGGAAGCCCGAGTAGAGCACTTAACAGGTAAATGGAATAAGCATTTGAATATCGCTAATGTTTATCGTATAATTTGAACGACTAACACTGTAACTTTAAACATAGCAGACAGATATCTAAGACAAGATGTCCGCTATTTATATGTTGTGCAGGTCGTAAAGGAAGATAGCGCCCAGATGACAGAATGAAGGATCTGAGAAGCCGCCGGAATATCACGCCTATAGACTCGCATAGCTGAGATTCGACGGGATTTCTAGAAGCTAGTGCACGGTTATTCTTGTCCGCAGAGTTGGACCATAGTGGTAGGGCGGTAGAAACTGAGTAGACCGAGGTCACCAGTAGAAGGAAGTAGTAGTTAAAATACATTTCCTAGTGAACAGCAATAGAAGCTGTGTAATTCTGCGTATGACCAGAATTAAAATATGTCTACAATATCTTAATTACTTAAGAGATAAGGAATATTTAGTAGAGCAGACGGTGTTCTTAAGTCTGCCGTAGTAGGAACTATAACTGGTTTTTGTTGACTACCCACGAGCCGTGAGTAGATACCTGTAAACTAGATATCGTGTGCCTGTGAGTCCACGGACTGTTTTTGTAGTTTTATACCTAAGTGAAGGGTAGAGAGTTTTGTCATTGCAATTGTGTACGAGATTGTCATCTCGAGTTGTTTTTTTGCCTACAAAACTGTGAGTACTGGATTTTTGAGTACCTAACCTTTATGTTTATGATTGTGTGTATTTGTGTGTATGATGTCATAGCCATATAATACAGTGGAGGGAACTTACCTTTGGCGTTGTGTTTGATTCCTGTATGACAGCATACTAGCACATTTACATTCATTCACACACACACATGCAAACAGGCTTGCTAAAATCTAAGCCACATACACAAGTGCCTGTCTCTCTCTCACACACACACACACACACACACACACACACACACACACACATCCTCGTCTCAATTCCCAGTCTACTGGAACTCTTATTCAGTCAAAACTAGACTAAATGTAACAAGTCGCGTAAGGCAAAAATACAACATTTAGTCAAGCTGTCGAACTCACAGAATGAAACTGAACGCACTGCAATTTTTCAGCAAGACAGTATACTCGTAGCATCGTCAGTCCACCGCTCGTGGCAAAGGCAGTGAAATTGACAAGAAGAGCGGGGTAGTAGTTGCGCTAAGAAGGATAGCACGCGTTTCTGTACCTCTCTGAGCGTGTTTTTAATCCAAACATATCATATCTATATGTTTTTGGAATCAGGAACCGACAAGGAATACGATGAAAGTAGTTTTTTTAAATTGATTTCGAAAATTTAATTTTGATTTTTAATTTTCAGAGCTTGTTTTTAATCCAAATATAAAATATTTATATGTTTTTGGAATCAGAAAATGATGAAGAATAAGATGAACGTAAATTGGGATCGTTTTATAAAAAATATTTTTTTTTTTACAATTTTCAGATTTTTAATGACTAAAGTCATTAATTAATTTTAAGCCACCAAGCTGAAATGCAATACCGAAGTCCGGCCTTCGTAGAAGATTGCTTGGCCATAATTTCAATCAATTTGATTGAAAAATGAGGGTGTGACAGTGCCGCCTCAACTTTTACAAAAAGCCGGATATGACGTCATCATCGTTATCGAAAAAAAGAAAAAAACGTCTGGGGATATCATTCCCAGGAACTCTCATGTCAAATTTCATAAAGATCGGTCCAGTAGTTTAGTCTGAATCACTCTACACACACACACACAGACAGACAGACAGACACACACACACATACACCACGACCCTCGTCTCGATTCCCCCTCTATGTTAAAACATTTAGTCAAAACTTGACTAAATGTAAAAAGCACAAAGGTGATGCAAGCACTTAAGCAAACAGTGTTGAAAACAAACAAACTGCAGATAAAGTGGGGTGGGGGGGGTGGATTGATGAGCAATACAAAGTTAGAAATTGCTGGTCGATGGTTTGTTTGTTTGTTTATTTGTTGCTTAACGTCCAGCCGACTACGCAGAGCCATATCAGGACGAGGAAGGGGGGGATGAAGGGGGCCACTTGTCAAGCGATTCCTGTTTACAAATGCACTAACCCATTACTTGTGTCCCAGCAGGCTTTAGTAAAACTAAATTAATACCTACTGGAAGATTACCCGTTTCCAGTATGTTAAAATAGGCTTAACCTATCTACTGCTGGACTTACATCAGAACACTAACAGATTAAACTATACATGAATCGCGAGACAAGCGGCAAGAGAAGAGATTTTTGGAAAAAATACAGGTGAATGAGCAAGAAGGCAGAAAAAAGAAAAGAATTCATGAAGAAAAAGAGAGCATGACAGGAAAGAGGAACCAAAAATCTACCTAACAGCAAACTAGAAAGCTCCTGCGGTTCCAAAAACAGGAGGGGCCTTTAATTTCATAACCGCAGTGCCCCACTGCGGGAGCTGGTCGATGGTTCAATTTCATGCTTGGAACAGAATGTGAAGATTTACCAGGAATGTTCACTCTCTTTCCCTCCAACCCACACATTATCAAGAAAAAGACAAGTAATATGAAGGAAATAGCACAAAGCCACGTCACCCGTATCCTAGGTCAAGCGTACTGAAAGACTTTAGTGTTTTTTCACCAGTGCCGCTCTTAAATATTATGGGTATTAAATGCACACAAAAATGGTATTACGTTAAAGCACAAATCATAGCTAAAATTAAATATTTCTGATGCAAAATGTTTACATCACAATAAAAAAATAAAACACGTGTCATACACCGCTTTCGGGGAAAGAAGCATACTCAAACCTGGGCCTATGATACAGGCATCAAACAACACTAAAATAAAAGTACACAGTATTTACAACGTGATTTCGTCCTGCTTAAAACAGCAACATCTAAATTCAAACCAAAATCACCGACTCACAATACACTATTTTAATACACCTGGTTATGGCAGCATTATACATACATGTGTAGACTGAAACAAAGACACAGTCTTAATCTTTAAATCAAGCACTGACAAACCAACCAAGTTTCACATAACATACTGCAACTGTCAAAGAGCAGCAACCAATGTTGATTATGCACTGATATTTTGTATCACCTAAATTCACAGTTTTAGGTACGTTACAAATTTGCTGAATTAGCTTTAAAAGTTTCGGCCATTTTATATTTCCAAGAAGTTTTCAGCAGTCCTTGACATACATTTTTATCCAGTGTGAAAGTTCGTCAATAGATGGGGTATGTGCCTCTTACACAAGTACAGGAACCACATGTCATAAACCAGATGAAAACAATGCCTTGGTAATCACCGTTTAAATGTTAAATGTTCATCATACACAGAAATGTGACTCTCTTGTCTCTGTAGTCACCGTTAAATTGTTCATTATTCACAGAAATGTGACTCTCTTGTCTCTGTAGTCACCGTTAAATTGTTCATCATACACAGAAATATGACTCTCTTGTCTCTGTAGTCACCGTTAAATTGTTCATCATACACAGAAATATGACTCTCTTGTCTCTGTAGTCACCGTTAAATTGTTCATCATACACAGAAATGTGACTCTTGTCTCTGTAGTCACCGTTAAATTGTTCATCATACACAGAAATGTGACTCTTGTTTCTGTAGTCACCGTTAAATTGTTCATCATACACAGAAATGTGATTCTTGTCTATCAAGTCAACATATAAATGTTCATGGTTTCAAATCAACTCTCCAAGCGTCATTTATGCATCAAGTTTTGCCAAATTTCACAGAAATTAAAAATCCCGAAGTGTTTCACAGAAACTCTCCTCATTGACAACTGGCTTCACAGAAGTTCATGAGATGATTGAATCCAATGTAATTCAAAGCTTTAGGAGTTCTGCAGATAAAATATGCCACCTAAAACACTGGGCACTCCTGCGCGAGAAAGAGTGGACTAGATCCATGGCTCAGTGCACAAACCTTCCAAGCTTTGTCCTGGCCTCAAGAAGTCTGAAAAACTCTGTCAATGTCAGATCTGAGAAACAAAGGGAAACATTCAATTCCAGCGCTTACGTCCCTTTGTTTCGCAGATCTTAAAACAGCACCCATGCCTCAGTTGTTTATTCTGTGAATGTCAAACAAGAGAGCAAGCAGGCTGGCTGAGTGAACAAACTCTTCAAGATGAGTTAACATTGTATTTGAGAAGGCTGCAGAACTGTTATGAGACATGAGGTATTCCTGATTGACTATATTCACTCTCATCCATACAATGTGCTCCTCAAAACAATAGTCAGGTCCGTCAGCTCAAAAAACACATTCTTTCAACTATGTCAGAACCTCCAGATCAACTGAACATGATCGTCAGAAAAATTGTAGAGACTCATCCATCAACAAACGTTTTGAACTGCATAAAGCCAAATAAAAATATATGTTGGTTAAGGGTAACCCGACCGACCCTATTTTTTCCCTCCGACCCTAAAACATTTTTTTCATTTCTAAACAAACCAACACTTTTGGCACATTTTGCGAACCATACCGAGACTAAGGGAAGTAACCTCCTTTAAAATCGACTAAATTAAAAAAAATATTTAAAAAAAGAAGCCGACCTACCGACCCTATCTTTTTTGGTCACGATACCCTAAACCAACATATATTTTTAAATGGCCTAAGGACCTAGATCCACCCCAATCACTAAAAGTTCCAGAATGATTGGACATGAAGAAATTAATAGAGACTGGTGCCTCTGCTCAATGAACCGACTGGCCACTCTTTCAGGTCAGTGAGGGCCTCAGAATCTTCTCTCTCATGAGATGGTTGAAGGACTCCTGGCCATGAAGACAATGTCACTTTGACATCTGACACCCCTGATCATATGATTCATAGTGGAGCTGTTACTAGGAAAAACTCTTTGAGCTGTGTGAGGGCCTCAGAATCCAATCTGTTCATGAGAAGGTTGAAGGGCTCCTGGTGGTGATGACACTGTCACTTTGACGTCTGACATCGCTGATGATAGTGAAACTTGAGTTTGGACAAACTCTTTGAGCTGTGTGAGGGCCTCAGAATCCACTCTGTTCATAAGAAGGTTCGTCTGACATCGCTGATGATACTGATAGTGAAACTTCTGTTTGGACAAACTCTTTAAGCTGCGTGAGGTCTTCAGGATCCACTCTCTTCGTGAGAAGGTTGAAGGTCTCCTGACCTCACTTGCAGTACACAATATTCACCATGACAGTGGAAAGGAATTCCACTCCTCAGCTCAATGCACAAACTCTTTCAGCTTAGTCAGGACCTCCTGGTCAATCCTGTTCATGAGAAGGTTGAAGAGCTCCTGGCTTCCCTTGCAGTGCACAATATTCACCATGACAGTGGAAAGGAATTCCACTCCTCAGCTCAATGCACAAACTCTTTCAGCTTAGTCAGGACCTCCTGGTCAATCCTGTTCATGAGAAGGTTGAAGAGCTCCTGGCTTCACTTGCAGTACACAATATTCACCATGACAGTGGAAAGGAATTCCACTCCTCAGCTCAATGCACTAACTCTTTCAGCTTAGTCAGGACCTCCTGGTCAATCCTGTTCATGAGAAGGTTGAAGAGCTCCTAGCTTCACTTGCAGTACACAATATTCACCATGACAGTGGAAAGGAATTCCACTCCTCAGCTCAATGCACAAACTCCTTCAGCTGTGTGCGGACCTCAGGGGGGACCTTGTTCAGTCTTTTTCTTCTTTCTCTTTCACTAACTCAGTTCATCGATTCCTTAGCTCAATGCACAAACTCTTTGAGTTGCCTGAGGACCTCCGGGTCGACCCTGTTCATGAGGAGGTTGAAAGGCTCCTGGCCGTGCAGGCGCTGACAGGCTGTCATCTGCGACACCAGGTATTCCTGAAGGGACACGGTGTGTACTGGGTCCACCTGCAACAGCTGAAAGAACACAACATGACATGACATGACACGACACTAGGTATTCCTGAAGGGACACGGTGTGTACTGGGTCCACCTGCCACAGCTGAAAGAACACAACATGACATGACATGACACCAGGTATTCCTGAAGGGACACGGTGTGTACTTGGTCCACCTGCCACAGCTGAAACAACACAACATGACCTGACACGACACCAGGAATTCCTAAGTGCACAGACAGACAAACCCATAATACAGAAAAAACTTATCTGACAAAATGTTCAGCCGCTTGTACGGAAGACACAAGCAAGGCCATAAGGAAAAGGTATTATATTATTATATTATTATATTATTATATTATTATATTATTATATTATTATATCAAGTCTTTTATCGCGCGCGTATCTCCAGGCTCGGACTCAAGGCGCAGGGATCTATTTATGCCTGGTATTTATAGTCCTGTAACCCTCATAGTCAGTCGGGCTGCTTTCACACTGGGGAAAGCGAGCTGTCATACAATATGGCGCTACCGGCTTTTTTTCTTCTTTTTCTTGCATGCATGTGTTTGTGTTTCCAAGCCCTGTGACTTTCCCTGTGAACTTGGGTTCTTTATCGTGCACATGCATGCACACAGGGGTGTCCGGGCACCGAGGAGAGTCTGCACAAAGCTGACTCTGGGAAATAAATCCCTTGCCAAACGTAGGGGTCAAACCCATGCCGATAGAAACAACTAGTTTCAAAGCCAGCACCGCTACCGACTGAGCTTTCTCTCTCTAACGTTCCTAAGACACGGCAACTAGGTGATCATCCTTTATCATTATATGTCTGCTTTGTATGTTGTGCAGCGTCCACATTAAAGATCGATAGATCAAGATTTCAGTGAATGGTTTGTTTTGTTTACAATTAAACGTTCTCTAAACTTACCTTTTTATTTTAGTTTGCAACACGAAAAATACTGAAGGTAACCTGTGGTCAACATGTGCCAAAGTACAGAGTTCAACCATGCCACTTTTATTTCTTTGCAAAGAAGCAACAAACTTTTAACAAATAATTGAATAAGGGGAGGTAAGTGATTGACTCGAGACTTGAGTAGTCGCAGACAAATTAACAAAAGAACAAAACAAAAATGGAATAGCATTATTGTGTTGTGTTTAGCACAATTTTGACAACTCTTAGTGAAGGAGTTAGCGTCATACCTGTCGTTTGCGTCGGTCATGGGGTGTATCTTGCTCATCATCAGGAATGATCTCCCCTTCATTTATCACCAGGCAGCTGTAAAGCAACATAAAATGTGAATGGCAATTCAATGTGTAAACACATGCGTCTGAGTGCAGATCTTTGTGATGAGACATATGTGGAAAGGCTTGACCATAATTGAATATGAAAACAATTTCATGTGTTAAAAAAACAAAAACGTGTTTGATTGTTCTTATCCCATCACAGTTACCCAGTATCAAGGATGGTCTCAAAATATTCTGAGCAGTTAGTTACTTGATCTTCAAATGAAACTTCTGTCTATCTTGAAAATATCACACCATAGACAACACAGCACTTGTGAGAAGCAACCTTAAATCTCTGAAAACGTCTCACGCTTTTGGTACAGAAGAAACAGCAATAATCACAGCTAACAACCCTACATGTGTAATTGCATGTATGCACAAACTCACTTAAGCACAGCAGCAGAGGTATAAAGAAAGAACATTTCACATGGAAAAGCAGACACGTCAAAAATCACTCACTCTGCTTGCGGACCAGATTCATCAACCCGACAAACGTCATGGAGAACTTGCACAATGCTGTTGATAATGCCGGCAAACCTCTCCGTGATCACACTGCAAGGATTTGTATTTAAATAATTTATCAGATCAACATTTCTTGTTATATCTAAAACAGATACATGCTTAAGGTGTCACATTGTAAGTGGTGAAAGCAAACCTGATATGTAACTGCATGTAGCTGCATGAGAGAGACAAGCAACATGAACACTTTGCACATTCACCAATATATCAGGTTATTGCACATTCAGTTCAAAGGGAAAGTACATCGAAAACTAAAATGAATGTAACTATAGGTTATGTTTGTTTTCCTGTATTCAGCTTCTTGATTGTATGTGTCTAGCATGTGACTGAATTGCAATTTTATCCCGAAATCGAGTGTTCAAAATTGTGATGTGATTCCAGAGATATGTTCTGTAATAAAAGAGCCTGTCTGAGTGGATCTTCCCCCATCTTTCCAGTTCAAATGAAGAGTTTTTATAACAGATCCAAGTGTACGGTTAAACAGGTCTGCTATCCCTGTGGAGACGCAGAACAAGGTGCAGCCAACATCCTGCAGGACTGCAGGAATCTCCAGCCCCTGAGGAGAGAGATCTGGACCAGGCCGACGACCTCCATGAGAAGCTGCATGGACCTGTGGAGGCTCTAAATAAGACCACCAGCCCCTGAGGAGAGAGATCTGGACCAGGCCGACGACCTCCATAAGAAGCTGCATGGACCTGTGGAGGCTCTACATAAGACCACCAGCTTCATATCCAGAGCTGGACTCCAAGTGTAAAGGCGAACGACAAGAAGAAGACTGACCTGTTGTTGAGGGTCAAGAGGGAGGCGAAGGCCAGGCCACAGATCTTGCGTCGCTCTGGCTGGGTGATGATGTCCAGTCGGTCGGTCCACACGTCCAGCAGCTGACCAAACACTGACCAGCTCTGCACACAGTTCATCAATTATTTTATTTTATTTTATTAAAAAAAAATAAAAAATCTGTCCTTAAACCGGTTCCTCGTCCCTGGGTGCTCTAACACTGCCCTGTCCCAGTATCCACAGCTCCATCTATGTCCGAATTTTGTTCTGCTGCTAGACTTACCGATTTTACAGACGCTCCAGGGAGGAATGTCGGGTTCATCCTTTATCTAACCTCAGACATGAAAATAGAAAACGGTCAAAAAGGAGGAAATACAGTTTGCCAAATCCAAAATAAGACAACACTTAGAAGATTTTATCCGTTTTTCTTAACCCTGATGTAAGAACATTGACTTACATAGGAGGAGTCTTGCGTACAGCTTCAAAATCAATCTAATGTGTCCATTTTTTATATCCAACATAAACACCCACAGAGATTTCTTTCTTTCTTTATTTGGTGTTTAACGTCGTTTTCAACCACGAAGGTTATATCGCGACGGGGAAAGGGGGGAGATGGGATAGAGCCACTTATCAATTGTTTCTTGTTCACAAAAGCACTAATCAAAAATTTGCTCCAGGGGCTTGCAACGTAGTACAACCACAGAGATTTAAAACGAGGAAGACTTTCATGACTGTAACCTGATACAGGTGTGTGTGTGTGTGTGTGTGAAGTAAGGTCTGATTTTGACATCTCCAGGGATATCATTTGCAACGCCAGTCAGCAGAATGCCTTAACATATTTGAAATTGTCCAAAGTATTGCTGCCATTTTTGCACAGCTGCAAAGCTTCTTTCATGATGAAGGAAAGGCAACACCAAAGACCGCCTAACACTTCTGAAAATTGGTGATGCTATTATCATCATTTTGGAAAATTTGCAAAAGAAAATGAATCCTATTAACATCCCTACCTCTCGCTTCTCTCCCCCTATCCCAATCTCTGTGTATCTCTCCATCTGTCATTGTTTTTGAACACTTGATTTGATCCTTTTCATGTTTTCCTACCATTTACAGACCTGTTTACCCTAAACCCGAGGCAAGAGTACTTTCCCAAAAAGTTGAGTGTATTTTTCAAAAAGTTGGTGTACTTTGCAAGCAAAGCCATATGGGCTAGGGAAAATGTACTTGTGGGTGCAAACGTGTTTGTGTAAGAATAGCATGTCTTTGTGAACACCTTCAGAATTTCACTCCTTCAAATACAACAGGGATAAAACAATTTTATTTACCTGTCAGTTTATAACATTATAACCAGTGTCTTCCAAACAGATTGATAATGAAAAGATTAAGTTCGTGAAATAACATCTGCGGTTGACAGTGGCAAGTTCATTTTTACAATCATCTCAGAAAACATTGCTTCAGCACGGACTACAGCCTTTTCTTCTGGCAGGATTTTCTTTGCGGGAATGAACTTCATAATTCCTTGGCAGCTTTCAGCGGATTTCTTTGCAGCAACCTTGTCCAGGTGAGATTTGGAACTGCAGTGTCGTTCGATGTCATATTTCCCAGCATGGCCAACGGAGAAATCTGATTTACAATATTTGCAGTGTGCATGACTTTTTCCCATAGTAGACTCCACAATTCCTGGCTCTTTCTTATATTTCTCCAAGAAAATCTGCTGCTTCTGCTGTTTAGATTTGGTACAGTCATCCGAAACTGGCACATTTTTCCGCTTCATTTTGCCACGATTGTCCAGACGATCGCACGTGCCAACAACTGAACAAGGTTTCCACAGCTGAAGACTAGCTGTCATGGTTATCTCCCTTCGACCGAAACCGGTATCAGTTGTACCATCCTGTAATCAGCACACCAACACCGGAAAACGTATTCTAGACTTTTTCTTATGCGTATTTCTTGTGTGTGTCGCGTATTTGCGTACCGATAATAATTTGGCGTACAAAATACGCCCAAATCGTACTGGTAAACAGGTCTGCATTTACTCCACACACACACAAACACACACAACTTTTCTCCACACATGTAACTTGTAAATGATGACATTCTCTGGTCTAGATACAAAAAGATGGAAAACATACAGACTGACTTCCAACATCTCTTCTCGTGGAGAGACAGACTGGAATGAGAGACGTACAGACTGACAAAATGTTCTGAGATGGATAAGATGAGCGAATGACAACTTACATCTCTGCCGGCAGACTGTGATACATGCTGAATGATGGACCACAACACTTCCTGGTTCTGTAGCAAGATGCGAGCAAAGATGCTGATATGCATCGCAAGCAGTACACAGCTCTCCTGCAATCAACACACAAATAATTCTGGTCAAGACGAGTGAAACAAGTCTACAAGTTTAACTTCTCAACTGTTTTGGGGCGGGATGATAGCTCAGTTGGTAGCGGCACTGGCTTGAAACCAGTTGTCGCTGTTAGCATGGGTTCGAACCCCACATTCAGCAAGGGATTTTTATTTTCAAAAGTCAACTTTATGCAGACTCTCCTCGGTGTCCGAACACCCCAGCGTGCACACATGCGCATGATAAAGCTCCCAATTTCACCGCGAAAGTCTCAGGGCTTGGAAACATGAATACACGCAAAGTAGGAAAAATGCAAAACTTGCCCCATAGCTCCTCACTGAAGGAGTTACCTTTTTACAAGTCTATCCCATTGACCTCCCCTTTCAACAACCTCAACATCCCCCATGCCTCCCAAGGGAAACAGTTACCTTCCTTCTCAAAAGTCTACCAAACTTACCTCCCCTTCCAGCATGGCATGCAGCACAGAGGATAGGAGTTACCTCCCTTCTCACAAGCCTACCACACTTACCTCCCTTTCCAGCATGGCGTGCAGCACAGAGGGTAGGAGTTACCTCCCTTCTCACAAGCCTACCACTCTTACCTCCCCTTCCAGCATGGCGTGCAGCACAGAGGGTAGGAGTTATCTCCCTTCTCACAAGCCTACCACACTTACCTCCCCTTCCAGCATGGCGTGCAGCACAGAGGGCAGCATGGGCATGAAGACATGGGGACCCTCAGCGGGGAACGCTTTCAGCACCAGCTCCATCAGACGCAGGATCAACATAATCCCCTCCGCCTTCAGGTCCGTCATCAGGTGAGCCAGCGAGGACACAAGTACGCTGGAATACTCCTGTGAAAAATAAAGAGAGTGGTACAAAGAATACTCCTGTAAAAGAAAAACAGAGTGTTACAAAGAATACTCCTGTAAAAGAGAAAAAGGGTGGTACAAAGAATACTCATAAAAAACAGGATGGTACAAAGAGTACTCCTGAAAAAGAGAAACAGGGTGGTACAAAGAATACTCCTAAGAAACAGGATGGTACAAAGAATACTCCTTTCTTTCTTTCTTTCTTTATTTGGTGTTTAACGTCGTTTTCAACCACGAAGGTTATATCGCGACGAAAGAATACTCCTAAGAAACAGGATGGTACAAAGAATACTCCTGAACAAGAGAAACAGGATGGTACAAAGAATACTCCTGAGAAACAGGATGGTACAAAGAATACTCGTGAAAAAAGAGAAACAGGGTTGTACAAAGAATATTCCTGAAAAAAGAGAAACAGGGTGGTACAAAGAATACTCCCGAGAAACAGGATGGTACAAAGAAAGCTCCTACAAAAGTCAGTACATGCAAAGAATGCAAAACCACGAGCGTAACCTAAAAGAAGAAGAAAAGCACTGACCTGCATAAAGTCCCGGGCCCCTAGCAAGACGTAGATCTGCGTGATCTTCAGACACAGGCGAAGGTTCTCCGTGCTCACCTCTGTGAACGAGAAAAACACTATATGCACAAAGTTCAGTGACAAATATTATTTCACAAAGGTTATTCTCAAACTTGTAGCAGGAGAAAACAACAACAATGTTTTGACTAACAATGCTATATGAATACAGGTCAGTGACAAAACCCAATATTGCTATTTCATATGTTACGTGGATTTCCATTGGTCAATTGGGCAAAACTGAGCTCAGTGCAAAAGTGATATCGACGACATTTCCGTTGATATCAGTTTTGATATCGACGACCTCTTTATTGCTTCCCCACTTCAAAATATATATGAAAATGTAATTATCCCAGAATTTAGTTGAGCAAGTGACTAAAGACTTTTTGAAAGGAAAGACATTTTAAAATACTGAAAAGTACAAGAAAAGAGTGAACAAAAAGAAATAATAATCAGAGGGAGGGATATGGAACAGCCAAAACTGAGACAAATACTTTTGTAATTTCTTTACAGTAAATACAAAATGTCCAGAGAATTAGCAATATATCTAACATTGACTGACTGTGTGATGATATCTTCTGCTATTGGTCTGTTTCGACAGTGATATCAAAATCTCGACCTCCTGTCTCGATTTTGATATCACTGTCTCAACAGACCATAGCAGAAGATATCATCACACAGTCCGTCAATATTGGGTAATACAGGTCATTGACAAAAACCAATTCACAAAGATTCTATCAAAACTTGCACAAGGAAAATAACTACTTTTTGACAACTAGCAGATGAATTTATCCTTGAACTTCAAGCCATAGATTTTTTCTCAAAGACCTTAGGAACACTGACAGAAAAACGCTTCCATGACAAGACTTCTAAAACTTGTGCAAGGAAAAGAACAACATTTTGACAACTTAGTTATACTGATAATGTGAATTTATCCTTGAACTTTGAGCCAAAGATTTTTCTCAAAGACTCTAAAAATAAAACTGACAGAAAAACGCCCGCATGACAATCCTTCCCCATAAGCTGCAATTCTCACTCACCCAGCAGCTGCGGCATGTTCTTGAAGAGTTTGAGGAGTGGCGGGGAAGACAGAGGAGCGTTGAGGAGCGTTATGTGCCAGAGCTCCAGCCCGTCCTCCAGCAGATAGACGTGCTGGTCCTGCTTGGTGTCGGTGCTGGCGTGGATGACCGGCAGGATGAAGTGGTGCAGCTGTGTCGACTCCTGGCCGTAACCCTGCCATGACAACCACTTCACATATTGCGTTCACACAAAATAGTCAAAGGTAGACAAGCAAAGGTAAAAAACAAACAAAAAAACCAACAACACACACACACAGACAACCATCGTGTTACACGACACTTGAGATTGCCACAAGTTCTCAAACGTCGTATAGTTGTGTTCTTTTATTCTACGTCGCCCGTCTTCGCAGCAGCAGAAAACAACTCGTCAAATTGAGTTCGAGGATTTATTTAGCATTACATACATACCACTGCACATCTAGCAGAACTCAAATAGAAGCTTTTTTAACATTCAAATCGCGCTGGCATATATAGTAAATACTCAATCTCGAGAATATTCCAGACCGAACACGATACAACTACATTATACGAGCCGTGCATGGACTAAACTAGCGACATTCTCTCTGACGTACATCAAAAGCGCCGACACACTTAATCCGAACGAACGCCACGAACTCACGACTAAAACAGCATGGTAAACAACTTGTTTTGACAGGACTAGAAAGTTCACCTGCATTCTCGTCCAAGCATAAATATTGTGTTTACAAAATATAATATCGGTACTTTCCCACAAAGTACAAATAAGTCAACTACATGCAACACACAAAACTGAACCAAAGCTCAGCAACGGTAGCGTTTTCTAACCATCGATTCACTTACCAGCCAAACAACTAAATAAACCCTCTCAACATCTCTCATCTCCTTAAAATGCCAGTTTAACACAAACATTTGCATAAAATGATAAATAAATCTGAGCAAGCTGGTCTTAAAAAGGAGGGAGTCTTAAACTGGAGATAAATTTACAGACGTTATGAACACAAAATGTGAAAAACCAAGGTCTAAAAAAGGGGGAAGTCTTCAATTTGGGAGTCTTGAAAGAGGGGTTCCACTGTATGCTCAATATATATCAGTGTCAATAAGAAACAAAGACGTGAAAAACCTACTGACCTGCACGAGGTGAATGAGGGTGGTGAGGATGGCACAGCGCAGCATGTTGTGTTCCGCTGACTCCTGCCACAACAGCGGCAGGTACTGCACCAGGGAGGCAATGTACGGCCGAATCTCGGCGCCAACTCGCTCAATCACGAAGGACAGCACGTGCAAAACATGCATCTGCAACAAAATTCAAGTCGCGTGAAGCGAAATTAACATATTTAGTCATTTTGTCAAACTCATAAAATGATACTGAACGCACTTCATTTCATGAAGACAATGCTTCGTGGACGGATACCCCGCAGACCGAGACTGAAAGCCCGGACACAATGATATGGAAAATGTAGCTGTAATGTAACTAAATGTAAAAAGAATAGTTAGTTAATGGGATGATTAATTTTTGACAAAACACAATATTCACAAGCACAAGCACAATAATATGTAACATAGAGACAAGCGCCCAAATAAATGCAATTGTTTAACTATGACTAAAGTAACAACAAAATGAAATGACCCTGACCTTGGTGTCGCACTCTCTGACCTCCTTCAGAAGGTTGAAGAGCAAGGAGAAGACTGGCTCGATGTACTGCACACATAAAGTTTGTCATTGCTATCATCTCAGTCAAGCAATTCAAAAATTCAAGCATGACTATTCAATTTGTTAGATCAATTGCAAACAAGTTGGATAAGAGAAGTTATGCACACAATCCATCCCTCCTCCAATGAATCCTAGTAAGCAAGTGAAAGGGGTTAATACATGTATCAGAAAGTCTGAATTGTTAAATTCTGTTCTTTCACTTGTTCTGTTTTAAGGTAAATCAAACACATTTTAATATCTAAAAGAATGCAAATGAACCACACACACATGCATGCACGCACGCACACTAACACGCACACACGCTATCACAAACTTACAGGCAGAAGCTGTTCTGTGCTGAACTCAAAGTCGTCGACAGGTGCACAAGTCAAGGTAAACAGTGGATCACCAGCTTTTTATCACATCCTGTAATGGAACGGTAAGGCCCCCCCCAAAAAATAGTCTGTTTACGGTAACCCGACCGACCCTATTTTTTTCGCGCGACCCTAGACTTTTTTTTTGGCATTTGGGGAAAAAAAACAAAAAAACAAGAAGGGCAAAGCCCATACGACTCACATGCTTGACCTAAACCTAGCAATGACATCATACACTAAGAACTGCTTTACACATTTTTCCTACCAAAATACATGTGACCTTGACCCAAGGTCAAGGTCATCCAAGGTCATGCAACACAAAGCTGTTAATTCAAGACATAGGAAGTACAATGGTGCTTATTGGCTCTTTCTACCATGAGATATGGTCACTTTTAGTGGTTCACTACCTTATTTTGGTCACATTTCATAAGGGTCAAAGTGACATTGACCTTGATCATATGTGACCAAATGTGTCTCATGATGAAAGCATAACATGTGCCCCACATGAAACAGTTATCTTCCATAGTTCAGGGTCAAGGTCACTTCAAAATATGTATACAATCCAACTTTGAAGAGCTCCTGTGACCTTGAAGCAAGGTAAACCAAACTGGTATCAAAAGATGGGGCTTACTTTGCCCTATATATCATATATAGGTGAGGTATTCAATCTCAAAAACTTCAGAGAAAATGTGAAAAATGTGAAAAATAGCTGTTTTTTAGACAACATTTATGGCCCCTGCGACCTTGACCTTGAAGCAAGGTCAAGATGCTATGTATGTTTTTTAGGGCCTTGTCATCATACACCATCTTGCCAAATTTGGTACTGATAGACTGAATAGTGTCCAAGAAATATCCAACGTTAAAGTTTTCCGGACGGCCGGACGACTCGGGTGAGTACATAGACTCACTTTTGCTTCGCATGTGAGTCAAAAATCTTTTGTTTTTTTTTGCAAAATAACGTAAAAATATGGTTTTTTGGAAGGAAAAAAAAAAAAAAAAAAAAATCACGACCTACCGACCCTATTTTTTTGGCCTATGTTACCGTAAACAGACCTATTTTATTTTTTTGGCCTAACAACGGAATCCTCCCCCAATCTATCCAGTTTAATGGACCAGCATACACATAGGGATGGGTGTGTGTGCGTGCACGTGTGCCTTTTCAAAATTGAATGTGTCTGTTCATTTCCATTTCCATTACTTTATTATTCCATTGCTTGGAAATTCGGGTCGCTTCCTCCCAGTGAAAAGCTAGCAGCAACAAGAGTTACACTTCCAAGTTATGTGCGTGTTTAAGAGTGATCAGCCACCCGCATTTATGGCAGAATGACCGAGGACTCTTGTGTGGAACATGGATACCATCTGAGTCTGTTCATACAGTTGACCTGTCAACACTCTGCTTTTGCAAAAACAGAAACAGAAACACACACACATTTGTTCTCCAAACTCTGACACGGAACAAAAACGTGCAGCATAATTGAGCTACAAGGATATCAGTCTTCAGTGTCTATGCGTGCATGTGTGTGTGTGCTTTTTTTTAAATTTAACGTGTCTGTTTAACACTCTACCTTTGCAAAAACATAAACACACACACATTTGTTCTGCAAAATCTGACAGAACAAACATCCACAGCATGAGAGACAAGGATATTAGTCTTGAGTGTCTCTGTGTGTGCTTTTTGAAAGTTAACGTGTCTGTTCAACACTCTGATTTTGCTAAAACATAAACATAAACACACACACATTTGTTCTGCAACATCTGACAGAACAAAAACTTGCAGCATGACTGAGCGACAAGGATATCAGTCTTGAGTGTCTGTGCATGTGCCTTTTTGAAATTTAATGCGTCTGTTCAACACTCATTAACATAAACACACACACATTTGTTCTGCAAAATCTGGCACACGGCAACAAAGAGCCTGGATCCATTTCTGGGACTGGTACTATGGCAAAGTAATTTATTATTATGATATTTATTATGATTTAAAGCCACAAGGATATCAGTCTCGAGTGTCTGTGTGTATGTGTGTGTGTGCGTGCTTGCGTGCATGTGTGATTGATTGAGCGACAAGGATATCAGTCTTGAGTGTCTGTGCGGCCTCCAGCCTGACGGCCAGATCTTCGTCTTTGTGCAGCAGCGACATGATGGCGTCGTACAGAGCGGGCCGTAGCTCCACCGACATCTTCACCCCCACCCACTGGCCCATCAGCCACACCACGCGCTTCCGGATGATGCGGTAGCTGAAAACAAACCATGAGGTTAGAAGCGGATATTTCATTTCAATGCTCGTTATCATTTCACGTATCAGGGCTGAGGAACCAATCTCCTGGGTTCAGGTGCGAGAAGCGAAACTGGGTGTCACCCAATTCTGTGGGAGCCAGCCGCGGAGTCTGATTGGTTAAAATTGAGATTTGTTGTGATTTCAACCAACAGACCCAGCGGCTGGCTCCCACCCAGTTGGGAGGCACCCAGTTTCGCTTCATGCACCTTAACTCAGGAGATTGGTTCAACATAACTCTCATTTATTATGCGATAGCTGAAAACAAACCATGAGGATGAAAGACGTTGCATTTCAATACTTGTTATTCTCTCAAGTGCAAGGAGATTGCTATTGCATTACTCTCACTAACTCTGTTGCACATGTCGCATTCATTTGGAGTGCTTACTTCCCTTTATTTCTCAGATCTGAAAACACACCAACACAGAAAGAAAAGCAGCTGTCTCTGAATGATCCACTGGCTCAGATTCAAGCGGACATATAAATCTCTGCAGATTTGTTCTGACAATAAGTACCGGGAGGTTTGCACAAATCTGTACACATAAACCATGATTAGTAGCATGTTTCAAATAACCTGATGCAATCTAGGAAAAGAAAAAAAACACAGAAGCACAACAACTGAAGCATGTACAAACATAAAAAACAAGAAATTCCTCCGAGGTAGGAAAAACACCCCAGTTGGTCAAAGGGAAATAACCATTCTCACTGCCACCAACTGAGAAGGTTATTTCCCTTTGACCATTAAGATGTCCCTCTATAAGTCCTTGTAGAATCTTAATCCACCAATAACTCCCTAACCGTGTGTTTGACTGGTCCCAATTTTTGTAAGGACCGTCTCAGGAATGTATAGAACCTGTTCACCAAGTTTGGTGACGATCAGTCCGTTCATTCTTGAGATCTATATGCGAACACAAACACACAAACACATCGACCGAAACCTATACACACCCCTATACCGGGGGTGTAAAAATCATCAAATCACTATTAAAATTTGACAGCATATGAGAAAACCCAGTATATGTCACGCAACACACCTATAAAACCTATCGTAACTTCAAGCAGAATCTAAAAATACTGAGAAACTACATAACCACAGGTAACATAGGAATAATCAAGAAATGCAATTAATAGGACAGCAAATTACCTTTCATCCTTAATTTGAAGTTCTTTCAACAGATGGTTTGTGAACCATGAATCGTAATCGATTTCGTCGAACAGGTCAAACGATGCTAGACCCACAGCATCGTACACTGAAGATGAAGGAAACCAGCCTCAGTAAAACAGTTCCAATTGCAGTGAAAACAAGAAATTCCTCCGAGGTAGGAAAAACACCCCCGTCCTTACCATTCTCACTGCCACCAACTGAGAAGGTTATTTCCCTTTGACCATTAATATGTCCCTCTATAAGTCCTTGTAGAATCTTAATCCACCAATAACTCCCTAACCGTGTGTTTGACTGGTCCCAATTTTTGTAAGGACCGTCTCAGGAATGTATAGAACCTGTTCACCAAGTTTGGTGACGATCGGTCCGTTCATTCTTGAGATCTATATGCGAACACAAACACACACACAAACAAACACATCGACCGAATCCTATACACACCCCTATACCGGGGGTGTAATAATTATCATCACAGTTCTCATGGATAAGACAAGTGTCATTAATATTTAGCATAAGCGTAACAAGACATTGTATGAAGGCATGTGTGTGTTTGCGTGCGTGTGTGCGTGTGTGTCTGTGTGTGTGTGTGTGTGTGTGTGTGTGTGTGTGTGTGTGTGTATGCATAGCGTGTGTAGCTATAAGTATAAGTTTGTTTCTGAGTCTGTATTTGTGTGTATGCACACTCGTTAGTTATGGTGCAAACATGCACAAGCTCTTGTGCACACCAGCCTGCATGTGTTCACATGTATGTGCCTACTGCTGTGTTCTTACTTGCACAGACTCACTAAGACGTACAGTAAACCCCCCCCCCCCCCACCTCCCCTTGAAGACCCCTCAATTTCAGACCCCCCCACCACCCCCTTTCTAAGATCTTGCTTTTTCAGACTTTCTGTTCATAACCTCTGTAAATTCATGAAGATTTTAAGACTCTCTCCATTTAAAGACCTGAGTTTATCAGATTTGTGTAGGTCTTAAAAATTGGGGGTGGGGTGGGTGGGTGGGCCGAATCCTCTTTATTTACCTGCGTCCTTTTTGAGGACGGCCTGCATGTCGTCAGGGTTACACGGGCCCTGGTTGACCTCCACCAGCTGCAGCAAGACAGGGGTCAAGGACAGTCGGTACTCCTTGAAGATGGTCAGAAACAACACCTCCGTGCACGGCTGTTGATGTAATGAATGGTAACATTCAGACATGAGAATAGAAATGAGCAAAGTAATTAGGACATTGAACCTGTGGTGTAATGCGTGCATGTGACTTGTGAGTGAATGTGACGAATGATAAGTTAGCTTGTTGACTGGTTGTTTTTAAACCTTCTTTTGGTCATCCCTGCTATCTGAGATCCGACCAGGCTTTACCAGGCTTTACATGAGATCAGACCAGGCTTTACATGATATCAGACCAGGCTTTACATGAGATCCGAGCAGGCTTTACAGGAGATACGACCAGGCTTTACAGGAGATCAGACCAGGCTTTACATGAGATCAGACCAGGCTTTACATGAGATCCGACCAGGCTTTACATGAGATCAGACCAGGCTTTACATGAGATCAGACCAGGCTTTACATGAGATCCGAGCAGGCTTTACAGGAGATCCGACCAGGCTTTACAGGAGATCCGGCCAGGCTTTACATGAGATCAGACCAGGCTTTACATGAGATCAGACCAGGCTTTACATGAGATCAGACCAGGCTTTACATGAGATCAGACCAGGCTTTACAGGAGATCAGACCAGGCTTTACAGGAGATCAGACCAGGCTTTACAGGAGATCAGACCAGGCTTTACAGGAGATCAGACCATGCTTGACATAAGATCCGACCAGGCTTTACATGAGATCCGACCAGGCTTTACATGAGATCAGACCAGGCTTTACATGAGATCAGACCAGGCTTTACATGAGATCAGACCAGGCTTTACAGGAGATCAGACCAGGCTTTACAGGAGATCAGACCAGGCTTTACAGGAGATCAGACCAGGCTTTACAGGAGATCAGACCAGGCTTTACAGGAGATCCGATCATGCCTCCACTATGATACATACCACAAATCAAAAGCCTGACTGCTTTCTGCGCAGAGTGAGATTTTGTTTTATGAATTAATTTGGGGGAGAAAAAATCCTTTATTTGGAAAACTTCTTTATTCTCTCACCCTCAAGGAATATTTGTATGAGTCACCACCCTCTTCTTGGCCTGAAAAGAAAAGATAACACAACATAAAATTGAGACACACACACACACACACACACACACACACACACACACACACACACACAGAGTAAACTACTCATTTCTGAGCAAGAGATGCCTTGACTTGTTGATAGTAAGCTACGATAGTGTGGTAATGACTCAATATTAGAGTACAGCCATTTTACAACAACCAGTAAGTAGAAAATAATACGACCACAAAAAAACCTGCACTGAACAGTAATTAGTTTTAAATGAATAACAATGAAAATGTATGAACCCGAGAAAGTAGAAGAAAACAAAAACACAGGGAGAAGAAAAGTACAGTGGAACCCGCCTTTTAAGACCCCCCCCCCGCTCCTCCAATTTAAGACCCCCCCCCCCTCCTCCAATTTAAGACCCCGCCCCCCCCCCTCCTCCAATTTAAGACCCCCCCCCCCCCTCCTCCAATTTAAGACCCCCCCCCCCCCCCCTCCAATTTAAGACCCCCTGTTCAGAACCTTTATAAATGTACCCCCATTTTCAGACTCCCTCCTTCTAAAGACCCAATTTTTTTAGGTCTTAAAAGGGGGGTGCCACTGTATGCAACAACTGTACATCAAGGTCACCGACACTAGCAGGGCGGGGATGTTGCTCAGTTGGTAGCGCGCTGGATTTGTATGTGGCCAATGTCAGCGTGAGTTCGTCCCCACGTTCGGCGAGAGATTTATTTCTCAGAGTCAACTTTGTGTGCAGACTCTCCTCGGTGTCCGAACACCCCCGTGTGTACACGCAAGCACAAGACCAAGTGCGCACGAAAAAGATCCTGTAATCCATGTCAGAGTTCGGTGGGTTATAGAAACACGAAAATACCCAGCATGCTTCCTCCGAAAGCGGCGTATGGATGCCTAAATGGCGGGGTAAAAACGGTCATACACGTAAAAGCCGTGGGAGTTTCAGCCCATGAACGAACAAACAAACAAACAGACACTCGCAACCACAATTAAAAGCCACTCACAAAACTCTTCCGGGTCGGCCTCCCACAATGTGAGATCGTCGGTGGTGAGCAGGAAGTACTGTGAGACCAGGCGACGGCACACCTCCGACAGCGTCTCAAAGGTGAAGAAATCCGTCACGATCTGTCTGGCCTCTAAACACACTGCACTGCAGTCCTCTGGAAACAGTCAGGGAAAACTTTATCGAGTGGAAACTTTGGTTCAGATTTTCTGTTTAATAAAACTACTTCTGTTTAGGAATTTGTTTTCTGTCCATACAAATCAGAAAATCACCCCCATGACTCACTCTTCAAAACACCTAATTTTTCTAAAACTGTGGCAATTCTTGAGGAGAAAAATGTAGGTTGTTTTTCCAAGAGAACACAAAGAAAATTTACCTTTATTGTTGTTGCGAGGTTTGTAAGTTTCATCCGTTTTGGATCAATTACTAAAATTTTAATTCTATTTGGAATGTTGAGATTTTTAATGACCAATTTCCAAACATGCAATTCCTCCGGATAAAAATATAGGCAGTCTTTTCAAGAGAACACAAAGAAAAGACAATTTTCTGAAGATTCCAGTGTCATCAGTCATGGTCTGGTAACTGATACAAAGAAGGTTTACCTTTGTTGTTCTTGCGAGGCTTGTAGGTTTCACAGAACAGAATGCCTTTCATCAGGTTGAAGGAATGCACAGTGAAGCGTTCAAACAAAAGACCTGCAAACATAATAATAATAATTAAACACAGTGACGCATTCAAATTAAAGACATGCAAACAGTTAGCACACAACAATAATGAAACATAGTGGTGGTTCCCTCCATTTTGGTAGGAAATGTCTGAAGTGCTTAAAGCTACTGGACATGTCAACTCCAGGTGTTCAGAGCTGCGTCTTTCCGTCATGCCTCGGGCAGGTATCCGTTTGAAAAAATACCAAGTTTCACTGAATTTCATGCAAGGAGTCAAACACAGCAAATTTTTTACGAATTAATTTTGGACTGCCGCGGGCAGGCCTGAGTCGCTCTTGACAACGCCCATATCAAGTCCCACACGTGAACTAATTACGTCAAAAGCCTACATGGAAGTCTATTAGTCTCGGCGAGAGGGAGAATTCTTTCTGTTTGGGGCACTTTTCGTCAAGACATTGTGTGTGATGACGTAAGAAACTTGTAAAAAATGGTATGGGGGTCCATTTTGGCATTCCACACACAGCCTTGAGCCCAAGAACGTGTTCATTATTATTATTATGGTGAGCTTATATAGCGCGAACCACAAGTGCTCTCCGCGCTTTACATATTAATTTCTGCCGTGTGAAATGGAATTTTTTACAGACAGACAGACAAACAGACATTTTTACACACAATATATGACGCATTCACATCGACCAGCAAACCTCAAGCCTGTTAGGCGAATGTTCACCTTTCGCGGCCTTTATTCCAAGTCACACGGGTATTTGATGGACATTTTTATCTATGCCTATACAATTTTGCCAGGAAAGACCCTTTTGTCAATCGTGGGATCTTTAACGTGCACACCCCAATATAGTGTACACGAAGGGACCTCGGTTTTTCGTCTCATCCGAAAGACTAGCACTTGAACCCACCATCTAGGTTAGGAAAGGGGGGAGAAAATAGCGGCCTGACCCAGGGTCGAACACGCAACCTCTCGATTCCGAGCGCAAGTGCGTTACCACTCGGCCACCCAGTCCTTTTCATGGAAAATGTTAATTACTATTTGGCGGGAGATGCGAACTGACAAACTGCATGCAGTTTTGTTTGGCTGGCAACACAAAAGGTATGTATAGGCATCTGTGAGATAGCTGTGGGAAGCTCCTGGCTGTTTATACTGTAATCTGCGACAAAAAAACAAATCGTTGCTCTCAATGCTGTGACTCAGGTCCTGCATTTTTAATATTACTCAAGTGAAACCTGTCCAATTCACTACCAACTGAAACTCTGTACATTTGCACACTCCACCTCACCACCTTTTTTGTAAAAATTAAGCCATACAGTGCATACTACTACAGCTAGAAAAGTATCCACAGAGAGGTAAACAAATATCTAAAAAAACAAAAACAAGTCGCGTAAGGCGAAAATACAACATTTAGTCAAGTAGCTGTCGAACTCACAGAACGAAACTGAACCCAACGCAACGCAGCAAGACCGTATACTCGTAGCATCGTCACTCCACCGCCCGTGGCAAAGGCAGTGCCAGTGAAATTGACAAGAAGAGCGGGGTAGTAGTTGCGCTTAGAAGGATAGCACGCTTTTCTGTACCTCTCTTCGTTTTAACTTTCTGAGCGTGTTTTTAATCCAAACATATCATATCTATATGTTTTTGGAATCAGGAACCGACAAGGAATAAGATGAAAGTGTTTTTAAATTAATTTTGTTAAAAAAATTTTGATAATAATTTTTATATATTTAATTTTCAGAGCTTGTTGTTAATCCAAATATAACATATTTATATGTTTTTGGAATCAGCAAAGGATGGAGAATAAGATGAACGTAAATTTGGATCGTTTTATAAAAAAAATATTTTTTTTACAATTTTCCGATTTTTAATGACCAAAGTCATTAATTAATTTTTAAGCCACCAAGCTGAAATGCAATACCGAAGTCCGGGCTTCGTCGAACATTACTTGACCAAAATTTCAACCAATTTGGTTGAAAAATGAGGGCGTGACAGTGCCGCCTCAACTTTCACGAAAAGCCGGATATGACGTCATCAAAGACATTTATCCAAAAAATGAAAAAAACGTATGAGGATATCATACCCAGGAACTCTCATGTCAAATTTCATAAAGATCGGTCCAGTAGTTTAGTCTGAATCGCTCTACACACACACACAGACAGACACACACACACACACACATACACCACGACCCTCGTCTCGATTCCCCCCTCTACGTTAAAACATTTAGTCAAAACTTGACTAAATGTAAAAAGAAAATTACTCACCAAGCACAGACCTTCAAATCTGCATCTGTTTTTTGCAACATGGTAGGCAATCTTCTTAAAAAAATCAGTTAGCAACAGGCTGTATAAAAAGCCCTTTGAGAAGCCTTGCTTGCAATAATATGTTTGTGGCAAGCACTTGATTCTTTATGCAGAGAATGCTTGTACTTTGTGCCAATTCCTGTAAGAGGACACACCTATCAAATCTCACCTTTGGTGGTACTGTAAGAGGACACACCTATCAAATCTCACCTTTGGTGGTACTGTAAGAGGACACACCTATCAAATCTCACCTTTGGTGGTACTGTCAGAGGACACACCTATCAAATCTCACCTTTGGTGGTACTGTCAGAGGACACACCTATCAAATCTCACCTTTGGTGGTACTGTCAGAGGACACACCTATCAAATCTCACCTTTGGTGGTACTGTCAGAGGACACACCTATCAAATCTCACCTTTGGTGGTACTGTCAGAGGACACACCTATCAAATCTCACCTTTGGTGGTACTGTAAGAGGACACACCTATCAAATCTCACCTTTGGTGGTACTGTAAGAGGACACACCTATCAAATCTCACCTTTGGTGGTACTGTCAGAGGACACACCTATCAAATCTCACCTTTGGTGGTACTGTCAGAGGACACACCTATCAAATCTCACCTTTGGTGGTACTGTCAGAGGACACACCTATCAAATCTCACCTTTGGTGGTACTGTCAGAGGACACACCTATCAAATCTCACCTTTGGTGGTAAAGTTGTAGGTGAGAACAAACTGTAGGGTGGTGTGAATAAAGCGCACATAGGACGCAGGATGATTCTCCAGCAAGTCCAGCAACTGGAAATAAACACTTTTTACATAAGCACTGCGTTCACGAGCACTATCACTATTCAGGCAAGGGAATTGAAAAAAGTGAAAAAGGCTGAACATTTGTAAGTAAGCTCAAAGTCAATGGCGCGAAGCGCCTAGTTTTCTCCAAAGAACCCAAATTGTGCAATTTGGTGTCATCTGAGCTCCAAATTTGCCATTAAATTCAGTTTTCAGAACCAATTTTGCCTCCCCCATTTATTATTTCGGCGGACACTGTAGCTTTTTCGGCGGAACAAAAAAAATTCGGCGGAAATTTGCCTTTTGGCGAACAATTCCCATGCCTGACAATTGTAATTACGGTATACAGTGGAGCTCCTTTTCATGACTTCCCTCTTTCTAAAACCTTCATTTTTCACATTTTCTGTTCACAGCAGCTGTAAATTGACCCCCATTTTAAGACTGCTTCCTTTTTTGAGGCCCAATTTGTTGAGATTTGTTGAGGTCTCAAAAGGGGGGTTCCATTGAATACTGCAACGGGGCAGGGACGTAGCTCAGTCGGTAGCGCGCTGGATTTGTATCCAGTTGGCCGCTGTCAGCGTGAGTTCGTCCCCACGTTCGGCGAGAGATTTATTTCTCAGAGTCAACTTTGTGTGCAGACTCTCCTCGGTGTCCGAACACCCCTGTGTGTACACGCAAGCACAAGACCAAGTGCGCACGAAAAAGATCCTGTAATCCATGTCAGAGTTCGGTGGGTTATAGAAACACGAAAATACCCAGCATGCTTCCTCCGAAAACAGCGTATGGCTGCCTAAATGGTGGGGTAAAAAACGGTCATACACGTAAAATTCCACTCGTGCAAAAAAAACAAACACGAGTGTACGTGGGAGTTTCAGCCCACGAACGCAGAAGAAGAAGAAGAAGAAGAAGAATACTGCAATGCATGCTATCTCTACAACTTTCATTCACTTCCTATCAACCTAATATAAGCTTTAAAAAAAACCACCACACACACAACAACAAAAAACCTGATCTCCACAACTGCAATTTACTTCTTATTTCAACGCTCAGTAAATTTCTGTACAATAATGTTTTCTAAACGTATTTCCCCAACTGCAAGTCAGTTCTTATTCAATTTCAATCCATGGAAAGTTTTGCAGACACAATTCCCTCAAAACTTCAATCAAGGAATGAAGCCCACAAACTATGGTTCTAAGCACTCAAAAAACAACAACACCAAGCATTGTCTGCAATAGACCTTTTCGGTATCCGAGCAGCTCTCGCGAGATATCCGCGAGACACGCTCTTTGTTATGCTTTCAACGTTGCGAGAACTTCGAACCCCTGCTTTTGCAGCTCGCGCCAGATCGCTGTACCACATGCTTTTTTTGTGCTGTGAAGTTTGTGAGAGCTTACGAGAGCTTGGAATACCGATAGGGTCTATTCTTAAGATTAAAGAACAAACAGCTTCATACCACTTTTGTCATGGTAGTCAAGGTGCGCTCACATTTCTCTAGCATCTGGTGATTTCCCCACATACTACGTCCTGCAAATCAGAACAGAAAATATGAAAACCCTCGAACAATAAACAAATTTCCAAGAAAGCTCTCTGTAAATTAAATATGTATGGTAAACACACAGAGGCACACTCGCTAACAGACTCAAATGCACATTCACATCTACATTCTAATTGGATTGGATTGGATTGGATAAGATTTATAGTCCAGTGAGGTTACCCTCATGGAAATTCGGGCTGCTTTCTCCCCGGGGAAAGCGAGCTGCCATACAATATACGGCGCTACCCATATATTTTTTTTTCCTGCATGCATGTATTCATGTTTCCTGAGACTTAATGCCGTGTGAGATGGAATTTTTTTTACTTAATTCCAAGTCCCACGGGTATTTGATGGACATTTTTATCTATGCCTATACAATTTTGCCAGGAAAGACCCTTTTGTCAATCGTGGGATCTTTAACGTGCACACCCCAATGTAGTGTACACGACGGGACCTCGGTTTTTCGTCTCATCCGAAAGACTAGCACTTGAACCCACCACCTAGGTTAGGAAAGGGGGTTAATGCACAGACAGACAGACATACACACACACACAGACATACACACACACACAGTGACACACACACACATGCTTACTCTCATATTTAGTGTATACTTACTGCAATCCAACAAAGCATCCAGTTGAGGGAAAATGGAGGAGACAAAATTCATGACATCGTTGTTTATGTGCGGTTCCTTGAAGCCATAAATAACCAGTTTGCGTAGAACTGAAACAATCAAACAAATAACAAGTTTCATTGCAAGGCATACACAGTATGAGTGCGTAACTCTGAAGCATGATTTGGCCGTAAAATAAAAACTTTCAACCAAAGTCAGAATTTCATAACATCTCAAGTCTGAAAACAAATCACACAAACTGGTATCTGGTCTATGTGAATGCGTGATGTATTGTGTAAAAAATTCCATCTCACACGGCATAAATAGATCCCTGCGCCTTGAGTCCGAGTCTGGAGATACGCGCGCGATATAAGACTTCATATAATAGTATCTCTCCCTCAAGCTGATTCTCAGAGAACCTATATGCCATAAAAATGTGCACTGAAATGTAGTACCTTCTTCTTCTTCTTCTGCGTTCGTGGGCTGAAACTCCCACGTACACTCGTGTTTTTGCACGAGTGGAATGTTACGTGTATAACCGTTTTTCCCCCGCCATTTAGGCAGCCATACGCCGTTTTCGGAGGAAGCATGCTGGGTATTTTCGTGTTTCTATAACCCACCAAACTCCGACATGGATTACAGGATCTTTTCCGTGCGCACTTGGTCTTGTGCTTGCGTGTACACACAAAGGGGGATAAGCCACTAGCAGGTCTGCACATAAGTTGACCTGGGAGATCGGAAAAATCTCCACACTTAACCCACCAAGCGGCCGCGGCCGGGATTCGAACCCTCGACCTTCCGATTAAGAGGCCGACGTCTTACCACCCCGCCACAGCGCCCGTCAAATGTAGTACCAACTGATACAACAGGAATGATTGTTAACTATAAAACAACAGTTCTGATATTTTACCTGTTGAAATGTGATAATACTTGAAATGAAATCGTTACCTACTCAGAGTGACAGGTGTGTTTCTCATGATACAAATCTTTAATCTGGACAAACATGGCATAACAGTTTGGGAGCCAGACTTTATGCTAGTCAAGTTTGACCGTTATGCAAAATGGTTTCTGTGATGTTTGAACAATTATAACAACTGAAGTCTGTTTCATGTGTCTTCAGCTTTACCTTTCAAAGACAACCTACAGATACAAATCTATAAAGATACAGATCTTGCAGACCTGTTAACCTAATTGGATATGTGTCTTCAGTCTCACCTTTCAAAGCCAACCTACAGATACAGATCTTGATATGTGTCTTCAGTCTCACCTTTCAAAGCCAACCTACAGATACAGATCTTGATATGTGTCTTCAGCTTTACCTTTCAAAGACAACCTACAGATACAAATCTATAAAGATACAGATCTTGCAGACATGTTAACCTAATTGGAACAGTTGGCGTATTTTCCACGGAGACTTAGTGTATTTTCAAAATATTGAGTGTATTTTTTTTACCAGGTAGAGGTGCTTCTTAATCATATGACCGAGGTAAAACAGTGAAATTCCAATACAACGTCCGTCGCACTGATGATAAAACTGCTAAGAATATGACACTGGAAATCGTCGTATGTCGCACTGATGATAAAACTGTAAGAATATGACACTGGAAATCGTCGTATGTCGCACTGATGATAAAACTGTAAGAGTATGACACTGGAAATCGTCGTATTTTAATATCAACCAGCGTATTTATCGTATTCTTGGAAACATGGCGCACAAAATACGACGAAATCGTATGAGTAAACAGGTCTGATCCTGACATGTGTCTGACCTTTCAAAGCCAACCTGGCTTGTTCCAGACTACTGCCCATGTTGTCGTCATGTTGGGCGGCCAGGTGTAGAAAGTGGGACAGGTGAGTTTGCCACAGAGTGACAATGAAGGCGAAGGTTTCCAGCGTCAGCTGAAAGAAAAGGGTAAACGGTGTTCAAAGATCAACACTCACACAAACATGTTGACAAAGTACTTGCAAAAATACAAGCAAAAGATAGGTTCATTGCAATACATGTGGTGCCTTATTCTAATTCTCCTAGTTTGATTTCCAATATTCTCACACATGACACAAGCATCACCTTAACCATTCATTTCCAGCCATTCTTTAACCATTAAAAGTCTGAACAGAAGAAAACTAAAATCACCCATCGCTTAAGCCTACTGGTTTATATTCAATTTGGCAGATTTATTTCCTCTTCAAAATATAAGATAGCCACTGTATGTTGCCAGAGCTAAGATTTGTACCTGCAAAGAAATATCAGTTAAGAAATTGGCTAGCACAAGAATTGCTTTAGAATCAAGCATAACCTACCACTTTCCTCTCTTATTCAACAAGACAGACCAACACATTACCTACACTTTTCAACACATTTGTTGTCGGCACCCAGCTTTTTGGAGGCAAGCGATTTGGTCACACAGACAGACATGAGACAGACAGACACACTCACAGAGGCATCAAAACCTTACATGACAATCTTAAAAACACTCAATGAAAAAAAACTTACACTTTCAAACAGTTTTATGTCAGCAGTGAGTTATTTGGAGACAGACAGACACACATAGAGGCATCAACCACTCACAAGACAACAATCTCAATAACACTCAACAATAAAAAAAAAAAAGACTTACACTTTCAAACAGTTTTCTGTCGGATGAAAGTCGTTTGGAGGCGAGCGTTTTGGTCACATGATGCAAGACAAGCAGCCCCCTCTGCTGGACGAGAATGTCGTCGCATCGCACGGCCTGCAGTAAGGTGGGGACCAGCGCCTCCCAGTGGTGAGGGCAGTCGAGGCGTGAAATCTTTGACGTCAGCACCGCCACCTGTGTTGCTATCTGAATGGACAAGAGTAGAATAATGGGTTACTTGGGTTTTCTCCAGCGTCTCTTGAAACAAGAAAAACAAATGCGTATACGACTCCCCTTCGTCATGTCCCATTACAGTAAAAAAAAATAAAAAAATTGTGAGACCCCAATAGAAGGAAGAGTCCTCCGTTTCAAGACATCCCTCCCTTTTTTTAAAACACACACACACACACACTCACACACACACACACACACACATCCCCCCTGATAGAAGACCCCTCCAATTTAAATTTAAGACCCTGTATCCTCAGATTTTCTGTTCAAAACCTCTGTAAATGTAGCCCCACTTTAAGACTACCTTTTTTCAAAACCTCATGTTCATACTTCTACAAAATGGTTGTAATTTATTACACTCAGTGAGGTGAGTGACTCACTTGCGGGACAGGCTCCCTGAAAGTTGAAATAAGACGTGCCTTGATGATATCCTTCTCTGCCTCTGCTATCGCGCTGAAACATTTGAAGTTCACTCTTTTCATCTAAAGTGCATCTTTTGCAGTCAAACTTTAGGTAATACACATTATGATTATGTTGGTAAAATACATGAACGGAAAACACACAAAAATACACATGCAACCAAGCACACATAAGTTCCATTTTCTGGCTTAAAATTTGCCAAAACAAAGTGAGTGAGAGAGAGAGAGAGAGAGAGAGAGAGAGAGAGAGAGAGAGAGAGAGAGAGAGAGAGAGAGAGAGAATTGAATTGAATTGAACTTTATTTAACAAGGATTAAGATTTAAGGCTACGCCTTTTCTTACAATCTGTCCTTGGGACGCACAGACACACAAAGATAAAGAGAGAGAGAGAGAGAGAGAGAGAGAGAGAAAGAAAGAGACCCTCATTTACAATAAATACACACATCCCCATTTATACTTTACATACACTTATGTCTAGTGAGATAGAGGAAAGACCACTTTTGGTATATCATTCACTGATTCAGATACAAAATTTGTTCGAATATTAAATAAAACAAAAAGCAACAACCCCCCAATCTCTAACACAAAAACAAACTCAAAGTCAAACAACACACAAACGCAACAAATAAAATTAAAAAAAGACTAGCTGAAGGGCTGAATGCTGCCCTTCCCACAAATCATCTCAAGATTTTTTCCCTTGCAGGGATGGCCCCAAATCGCCCGCCCGGGGCGAGTAAAAAATCGCCGGGCTAGTAGAAACTGCCTGGCAACTCGCCCGGCTGGCCAGTGAAAATTCTGGTCAAATGCAACACTTTTGGTTGTAATATCGAGTTTTAAAGCCATATAAACACTGCAGATCAACTGTGGTATGTACCGGGCCAGTGAAATTTCTGCCGGGCTAGTGACTTTCTTGAAGTTACTCGCCCGGCTGGCGGGTAAACATTTTGAGATTTGGCCATCCCTGCCTTGCCCTCTGAAGTTTGACAAATCTCACTCACTTTGGTGCGGTCCTTCTCCAGTAGCGGTCAACTCCATTTTTACAATACAGCACAGCCAGCCAGCGAACATTCGCGTCAAGCTCATATCTGCTGAAGATGGACTGGAAAAAAGTTATCAACTCGATCAATAAACACCTGCCATTGTTGCATTCAAAATAACAGAATTTTTACAAAGAAGCAAAGTGATGTTCCCTAAAAAATTTTCTTCCATCTGAGTGTTTTGGTTTTAAAATTATTAAGGATTTGTGATTTTAGTTATTGTCGTCATATCACTGATGTCTGATACATATATAATTCTTACTGATACTTCTATACTGTTTATCTTACGCATATGTACAATTGATGGTTAAGCACGTTTTGTTAAGGAGGAGCATGCTTGCGCGTGTGTGCTGTTGTGGGTTTTGTGTGGGGAATGTATGCGGGCGTGCGTGAGCGTGTGTGTGACTGAGATTGCAAGCGATGTTTGGAAGGGCGTGTATGGATTGATTGATTGTACTCTGGCCAAAACATGTCCCTAGTGTACTGCACATGGTTGAAATAAAGTCTTATGTCTTATGTCTTATGTCTTATGTGTAGAATTTGTCACGGTTTCAACAGACGATATTTAAAAATAACTCAGCCCGGTTTGTATGGGTTATGAAAAAGTGAACGTCCTTGCTTTTTCACTTTCAGGGACAAATAAATTCACATCCTGCTCCTGTCCACATGTTTTAGTCACACCCCTAGTTCGTGATTGGCTCCTCTAATAATGAGTAATATTTGTCCCCATAAAAGCAAGGGTATTCACTCTTTAACAACCCATACATCGATATATAAACCAGAGAGAGTTACTTTCAGAATGTGTCTATTGTAACGTAATTGTATACATGTATGTATCTGCATAGGGTGGTGCCCTTGTATTGTGTATCTTGAGTGGACTGTTGATGCACTCATTTGCCATGTTGAGATGTTATGCACCAATGGCGCATTACAGGGTTCAGTTTACGGATGTGCTAAAACTGCTATTGGAGCATTCAATCTGAAAATGACCCAGGATAATTCCTTTCAGTGAGTCAAAGGATGCATCGACTCACTCAGTCACTCAGGGTTTCATTTACTAGTACAATACTAGTGCGCCATGCACCATTGGCGCATTGAATCTGAAAATGTCCAATCACAATTCCCTTCAGTGTGTCAAAGGGCGCATTGAGATTACATACCACTGCGCCACCAAATGTACACTTTACATCGGATCACACACACACACACACACACACACACACACACACACAGTCACACACACACACACACACAGACACACACACACAGACACACACAGATAACACGATATAGCGGCTATTTCTGAGATGGCACCATGTTGCATCTTCAGTCAAAACGCATACAGACCTCTTTGGTGCTTCTTGCCTTAGACTATCACTATGTCCCATCGGAATTTGGATGAGGGGGACACATTGTCCCATTGCTTTTTTCTCCCAGGTTAAACCCTGGTCACTGACCATTTAGCTTCTTTGGACAACAACATTTCTGGATGACCCTACAGTCTGTTTGGCGACTGACGCCTTCCAGAGAGAGAGCGAGAGAGAGAGAGAGAGAGAGAGAGAGAGAGAGAGAGAGAGAGAGAGAGAGAGAGAGAGAGAGAGAGAGAGAGAGAGAGAGAGATACCATACGATAGTTTAATTGCTTATAGGCCGTCGGCCCCTTGCAATGGGGAAGTTACAGAATTCATGCGCGGCAAAAGTACGGTACAAAAAAGGGTGAAAACCAACCCCTTCAATTATTTTCCACTTGGTCACATCCAAGTCGAAAGTGTCTTTAGTCTGTGACCAATGTAAATGTGTTCGATCGCGTTGCCGGATAACGACGCTGCTATTTAGTCGACACAAAGGCAGCCACATTCACAGTCTTTCTCCAGTCTCGAGGAATGTTCGTATGATACGCACATAGTCATGTAAATCCGTGGTTAGTTGCTCAGTTTCTTCTTTGAGGCGGACCCAGTTCACCTGTTGTCCTCTTCGTAGGGAGAGCATGTCCCGTCGGATGTCCTCCAAAGCTGTTTCTGCTGCATAGATCTGGTATCCCGGCATATGTTCTGGTAACACATATTTCACAATCATACACCAGCAAACAATCGTCACTTTCAGCCAGCAGCGTTTTCTTGCTACCTTTGGACTGACGCACAATTTTCTTCAACCTTATGTTCCTGAATGTAGATTTCAGCTGCGTTTTCTTATTCTCAGGCAGCTCTGAAAGTATGTCGAACAACAGAGCTTCTGTCACGGCATCTTGAGAAGACTGGTTGTCTGTTTCTATGTTTTCATTTACACAAGACATGCTTGCTTGTTTGTTGATACACGGCGTGCTATCTGGGTCAGGTGTGTCGTCATTCATGCGTGAATCTTGCTCTGCATCCAAAGGGGTGAGCATTGGCACATTGGAATGTGGTTGGGTGGACAAGCCACGGTCATTGGCACTGCTTCACGGTGACTTTTGTTACACTGACAAGTGACATGAACGTGCGTGCTTTTGCTGGCTTGACCTACATCAGGCTTATTGACATGACACTGGTTATTATTTGTCTCGGTCTGACGGCATGCGTCACTGTCAACTGTGCATTGAAAATTGTTTTTCTCCATTCCTACCTTGGCACTGTTCTGTTCTGCTCTTCTTTGGTCTCTTTTTTGCTGGGCTGGTGGTTTGCGTCTCCATGCACCGGTCGGTGCAGGTGTCATGCGAAACCACGGTCGTCCCGGTCACACTTCAAGCGGAGTACGAATACTGTTCCTTCTTCTGTTCCGGCCACTTTCCACGATGTCACCGTGTGTTTACACAGTAGGCTGGACAAGATGTCTTCTGCAGCAGTAGGGAGTCCTACGACTGGCATTTTGGTGTCAGAAACTCTGATAAATCAGGAGCTCCAAAAAACGTGTGTTGCTCCTTTGACACACCGGAAGAGACCCCTGGAGAGAGAGAGAGAGAGAGAGAGAGAAAGAAAGAGAGAGAGAGACAGAGAGAGAGAGACAGACAGACAGAGAGAGAGAGAGAGAGACAGAGAGAGAGAGAGAGAGAGAGAGAGAGAGAGAGAGAGAGAGAGAGAGAGAGAGAGAGAGAGAGTTTCACTTTTCTTATCTCTATAATGAGTATAAATTACATCGTGTACAACTGAAACTGAAAGAAGTTGTACTTGTAGTACTATTTTCTCGCAGGATAGGCCTAACTGACTTGTTCAGCAGTATTCACACAACACTGACGCTAGTGACAGTGACAAAGGAGTTGCTACACTGAAAGGCTATCAGGTACAACGGTTACTATGATTCTCACCGACAGAATGGAGTAGAAGCCAGGCTGTGTTTCCCAGTCTTTCAGTTGTTGTTCTGCAGGTTTCAGGACAGACGCATCCTGACTACACGCGTGAGAAAGTGTCTGCAACACGACTGGTTCAGCCGTATCGAGATCCATCTTTCTTCCTTCAACGAGAATACAGCTAATGGTAGTTTTCATAAAGTTAAAACAATAATCGACCTGTGGTTGATACGTTATGATTCACAGAATGATGCGACAAATTGTAACATGGACGCAGCCATCTTTAAATTCTCGCATGTGATAGATTTTGCTAGCCATGAAATGCAAATTAGTCTATTTACCATAATGCACCAAAGAAAAACAACGACAGCCCGATTACAAAACAAAAATACATGTACAAAGCTAGAAATAAAGAAAGAAAGAAAGAAAGGAAGGAAGGAAGCAAGACAGAAAAAAAAACCACGGAAGGTAGAAGAAAAAATTACACATAAATTCAAAAGTAACAATTAACATCAACTGAAAATGAATTACCATAAACTACCTTGTAACCGCCCAGTATCGAGTAAATGCCTACCCCAAACATTTGATCAGTGGTGACAAAATGTTTTTTTTAAATTTTTTTATTATCATTATTATTTTCATTTTTGTTTGTTTGAGGGGGGGGGGGGTGTTGTTTTGTACAGGTCTGCATCCTGCAGAGCCATTTTCATCCAAGGGAATAATGACGAGATACTGAAAGACAGCTATATTTTTGATTTCATACTCCAGGGGCGGATCCAGGGGGGGTTTCTGGGGTTTCCGGAACCCCCCCCCCCCCCCTCCCTAGCCTAAAAAAATATTTAAAAAGTAAAAAATAAGAAGGCCGCTGCTAACGGCACGATATCGTTTGGCTAGCAAATATATGCTAGCGACACGATATCGTTTGGTTAGGCTGCTAACGGCACGATATCGTTTGGCTAGCAAATATATGCTAGCGGCACGATATCGTTTCGCTTGGTCTTCAACCAGCAAATATGCTAACGACACGAATCACGAAAACACTTTGAACTTGTATCCTACGATCGATAACCAGGCAAGAGTGTAGTGTACGTCATACATCCTCAGCGGTCACGTCACTTTAGTAATGTATGACGTACTTCACATGGTGTCTTGGTGAATCCCGCGATATGTGTATGTTTGATTTTTATATCTCTTATAGTTATATATGTATATATTTTATTTATCTATTATTTTGTGTGTGTGTGTGGATTTGTAAAGCTGGATGAGACCGTAGCCTTAAAACTCTGGTTTATCCTGCTATAAAATAACAGTATTATTATTATTATTATACCCCCAGTAAAAAGTGGGCTCCAACTCTATATACTCGTACAGCACTGACGGCGGAGCAGGGGGGACCATAGCCCCCAAACAAATGTATTGGGGGGTGTGTATTTTATTGTTTAGAGGTCAATTATTGTTTTTGCTGGTGTTATTGATCCGCAGATCTTACACACACACACACACACACACACACACACACACACACACACACACACACACACACACACACACACACACACACACACACACACACACACACACACACACACACACACACACACACACACACACACACAAATAAACAGGTTAAAAGAAGTATATGTCACGTTTCAATATATCACTCAAGGTGATTATGAACCGGTTAATTACTACTAATTAACTAACCACACCACGATCCACTCTCGCAGGCATACAATTAAATAGAGTCAACAAAAGTATAAGTTTCAGACGCCTGTTTATGTATAAACTCTCCACCTCCCTCGAGCCTTCACTCAAAATATGTTCCTTTTACGTTCTCAACACGTAAAAAACCAGTGTTCACTGACAAAATGCCAGTACTATGTAGAAAATTATAGTAACACGCTGAACCCGTGTAAATACAGTCGAAATGAGAATGTTCTGTTCGAAAAGCTCTAGTTCGTGCAGGTGTCACACACCCCACGTTGTCACTACTCCAATGAAATCATAGATACGAAAAGACAACGGTGGTCAACGGGGTGCGTACGACATGGTGCACTTAGCTTTATCTCTGCTGCTGCTGCTTAGCCGGTATGCTGGTTAGTCGGTTCGCTGGTTAGCCGGTCCGCTGGTTAGCCGGTTCGCTGGTTAGCCGGTCCGCTGGTTAGCCGGTCTCCTGGTTAGCCGGTCTCCTGGTTAGCGTAGCCTCAACAGTTCCCGCCAGAGTCAGCCGTGCCGATGTTACGGGAACGTAACGAACGAACGAAACGAACGAACGAAGGAAGGCTGCAAACAGAAAGCATCGGTGCACTAAACATGTCAGCTACCCCTCACCCACCACCTTAAAACATGTCATCTTTAAATATCTCATCGAGCACGTGGGCCTGCACAAAACTGACTTTTTACAACAACAAAACAGCCATTTTCCGTCCTTCTCTCCCTATCTGCAAAAACCATATACAGATTAGTATTTTAGCGTCACAGAGAGTAAATTATGCGCTAACCTGGAAAGAACAACAGAGAGTATTTTCATTCCACAACACAGACTCATCAACAGCGTTAAATAATGATTTATTACCTCAAAAGCCTATGATTGTAACTCTCAATGGAAGCAAAGTCCGCCTCCTCCCTGGAACAGTCTCTGTTCGTCAACAGTGACCCAAAACGTCCAGAACCCCTTGTCGAATCCTTATGCGAAAGCCATCGCCGACGAAGGAAATGTGACGACTTGTCCTCAGCAAAATACGTGGCAGAGGAAAGGAATAACTTGTGGAAGTTCCCCTAGAGTGCCGAATATGATACTCGGTGAAAAACCATCATACTCTAGTAACTGTGTGTTAGGTCCTTCCCCTTCTGCCGCTGGGTGTCAAGTGTGTCGTCCTTGAGTCTCTGACAGACCACCTAGCCAAATACACGTGACTGACCTTGTCACCAAACCAGTCCAGCTATACACAGTTTTGCCTCCCCAAGCAGGAAAAAGACACGAGAAACTCAATCCCTGAAAATCCCGTGCGCGCTGTCAGCGAAAAAAAC
This sequence comes from Littorina saxatilis, assembly GCF_037325665.1. Lineage (NCBI taxonomy): Eukaryota > Metazoa > Mollusca > Gastropoda > Littorinimorpha > Littorinidae > Littorina > Littorina saxatilis. The sequence goes on along the minus strand of NC_090245.1, from coordinate 99,683,371 downwards.
CGTCAGCCCTATGACAGCAGAAACCTGCACTGTGAAGCTCGTGCGTTTCAAAACATCCGTGCTCGGGAGCACTGTCAGCAAAAACTCTGCTGTGTCCAATATCACGCACAGGCGCTTTCTATCATACATTGACCCAGAACAGGCACTCCACTGAGTGACGCTTTCTTGGTCTCTGTCACCCGATCGTGACACACCTCCCCTCTTCAAGACGAAACCTCGGTTTCGCTCACAGTCATGTTCTCCTCTACAGCCCGAGAGAGAAAGTCAGCTCCAACATTGTTGGCGCCCGGAATGACGCGTACCGTGAATTGGTACGGTTGGAGAATCAACGCCCAGCGCATAAGTCTGGCGTTTGCCAACCTTGCAACCTGAAGATATTGCAGAGGTTGATGGTCCGTCTCCAGACAGAAAGGTCGTCCGTACAGGTACGCTTCGAACTTCTGGATGCCCCAGACAATGGCGAGACACTCGCGTTCAACCGTTGCATACGCTGCCTCGGCCGAGGTCAGCTTACGGCTGGCGAAGCAAACAGGGTGCAAAAACCCCTCTGTCTCCTGAAGCAACACTGCCCCAAGTCCCTTCCCTGAAGCGTCTGTCCTCAGCACGAAGTCCTTGTTCAGGTCTGGTAGTCGGAGAATAGGCTGACTGGTGAGTCGCCTCTTCAGGGTGTTGAATGCGGAGCTACATTCCTCAGTCCACACTACAACGGTCGGTTGTAGTTTCTTGGTAAGGTTGGTCAGTGGTAGAGCGATTTCGGCAAAGTGCGGGATGAAGCGTCTATAGAAGCTGGCTAGGCCCAGGAAAGACCTGACTTCTTTCTTCGTGCGCGGTGGCTCCGCCTCCCGAATCTTCTGGATCTTGTCGTCCTCTGGAACGAGCAATCCCTCGCCGACAACATGACCCAGGAAAGACAATTCCCGGAATCCCAAGTAGCACTTGGACGGTTTAGCTCCCAGATTTCCGTCCTTCAACCTTCCGAACACGTCGCGCAGGGCGTCGAGATGTTCAGTCCATGTCTCTGTCGCGATCAGCACATCGTCGATGAAACTGCTGATGTCCTCGCGCTTCAATGGTTCCAAAAGTTTCCTCATCATGCGAGTGAAGACGGCACCTGCATTCTGTAGACCAAAAGGCATGACTGTCCACTGGAACTGGCCGAATGGAGTGGTAAATGCAGTCTTTGGGCGGTCTTCCTCGGCAACTGGGATTTGCCAGTATCCCTTGGTGAGGTCCAGTTTGGAAAAGTACTTGGCCTTGGCCAAGTGACTGAAGAGGTAGTCCACATCAGGCATGGGTTCCGCGTCAAACGCCGTAATCTTGTTCAGCTTCCGGTAGTCAACACAGAACCTGACGCGTCCATCCTTCTTCTTTACAAGCACAATTGGTGAACTGTAGGGAGAGTTCGCTGGCTCGATGACGCCCAACTTCGTCATGTCGGCGATTTCCTTCCTGACCACCTCCTTCTGGGCATGAGGCATGGGATACTGCTTCGTCCTCACTGGCTGTTTCTCCAGCAAGTCGAAGGTAAACTCCTCTAGATGCGTCTGAAGTGGTATGTCTGTAAGGACCCGTGCTGCATCCTTCAGGATCTCTTGCAGGTCCGCCTGCTGGTCGTCCCCAAGATCAGGTGAGATGTGCACGTCCGTGAGATCCTCACTAGCCTCCAGCGGACAAACTGGTACCCGTCCTCCTCCCTGTTCTTCCGTTGTCTCGTCCATCACGACAGCAACTGCTTCTGTCACTTTGTCCTTTTCCCCGTAGGCAGTCCTCTCTATGTAGGCGCGCAGCAGGTTGGCGTGGTACAGGCGTGCTTTCCCGTTCATGACGATCCTGTAGTCGTTTTGGCCCACTTTCGCTGTCACCTCAAAAGGTCCTTGCCACTGCAGTTGTAGCTTGTTGTGTTTGACAGGTAGAAGTAGCAACACCCGTTCTCCAATCTTGAAGCTGCGCGGCCGTGCCTTGCGGTCGAATCCTCGCGCGTAACGCTGTGCTGCTCTTCCCAGGTTCTCTTGAGCCAATTTGCAGGTCTCTTCAATCCTGTTCCTGAGTTCTACGATGTAGGTCGCTGTCGTCTGCACCTCCTCGTCAGCTTCTTCGCCCGTCCAAGCTTGACGCAGGATAGCCATGGGACCGCGTACCTGTCTGCCGTACAACAACTCAAATGGGGAAAAACCCAAGCTCTCCTGAGGAACCTCGCGGTATGCAAAAAGCAATGCTGGGATGTACCTGTCCCACGTGCGTGGTTTCTCCTGAGCTAGTTTCCTCAGCATGGTCTTCAAGGTGCCATTGAACCTTTCCACCAGTCCGTTGCACTGAGCATGGTAAGGAGTGGTGAAGTGCTGCTCCAGTGATAGCAGTCGTGCTGCCTCCGCCATCACTCCTCCCGTGAACTGCGTGCCTCTGTCGTTCTCTTTCTTGTCTGTCACGTTCGGCCTGTCGTTCGGCCTGTCGTTCTCTTTCTTGTCTGTCACGTTCTCTTTCTTGTCTGTCCAGTTCGGCCTGTCGTTCGGCCTGTCGTTCTCTTTCTTGTCTGTCACGTTCTCTTTCTTGTCTGTCCAGTTCGTCCTTCTTTTCCTGTCTGTCTCGTTCGTCTTTCTCTTTCTTGTCCTGTCTGTCACGTTCGGCCTGTCGTTCTTGTCTGTCAAGCTCTTCTTTTCTCGTCTGTCGCTCTATGTCTTCCCTACGTTCCAGCTCCTTGCGTTTAAGCAAACTACGCGCTCTAACGCGTGCGTCACGCTCTGTCTGTTCCTCACTGCCAGGAGTCTCGAAAGTTATTCTCCTCGTCGGAGATCCCCCTGTAGCCATGGTTAGTTTTAGCAAAGCTTTATCACAAAAGTAAGTCTAACGCAGCTATAGCTAGAACACGCGGTGACGAAAGCGGTGGATACAAAAATCCAGCAACCGGAAAATGCAGAAGAAAAATCCAAACGGTGTAGAACAAATCGCGTAGCCTACTTTATGGCTGCTTTCTGCGGTGAAACAAAGTGTTTCCCACAGCCGTGGCCTACTTTATCGGCTGCTTTTTGCGGTGAAACAGAGTGTTTCCCACAGCCTTGGTTAGGACAGAAGTCCTCGGACCCTTCCCCCCCAAAATTCCAACAAAGTCAAAATATGGAGAAAAATCCAAGTAAAACAAGACGGTAGAAAATGTAACCTGTTACGGAATGCGAAACAACAATGTAGAGAAAACTGAGTAAAACGAATAACAAATCCGCTAACCCCGCTCAGCTCTCTGCAACGGAAAACTCTGAACGTACAACAACAAAGATTCACAAACAAAGGAAAGGGAGATAATCACAGTTAGCGCATACAATAACTCACAAATTACAATTTACATTTCCTGCAAGATGTGAATCGCTTAAGGTGTGGTATATGATCAAAACTATACAAAAAAGGGTAGCACCAAGCAGAAAATAAGTCGAGCACTGACGAGATTATCTGCTCTTAGTTCTCCTTAATTGGTGGGTCTTTATCAGTTGGAAATTAACTGAGTAAATCCCGGCTTGGCCCCCACGTGTCACGTTTCAATATATCACTCAAGGTGATTATGAACCGGTTAATTACTACTAATTAACTAACCACACCACGATCCACTCTCGCAGGCATACAATTAAATAGAGTCAACAAAAGTATAAGTTTCAGACGCCTGTTTATGTATAAACTCTCCACCTCCCTCGAGCCTTCACTCAAAATATGTTCCTTTTACGTTCTCAACACGTAAAAAACCAGTGTTCACTGACAAAATGCCAGTACTATGTAGAAAATTATAGTAACACGCTGAACCCGTGTAAATACAGTCGAAATGAGAATGTTCTGTTCGAAAAGCTCTAGTTCGTGCAGGTGTCACACACCCCACGTTGTCACTACTCCAATGAAATCATAGATACGAAAAGACAACGGTGGTCAACGGGGTGCGTACGACATGGTGCACTTAGCTTTATCTCTGCTGCTGCTGCTTAGCCGGTATGCTGGTTAGTCGGTTCGCTGGTTAGCCGGTCCGCTGGTTAGCCGGTTCGCTGGTTAGCCGGTCCGCTGGTTAGCCGGTCTCCTGGTTAGCCGGTCTCCTGGTTAGCGTAGCCTCAACAGTTCCCGCCAGAGTCAGCCGTGCCGATGTTACGGGAACGTAACGAACGAACGAAACGAACGAACGAAGGAAGGCTGCAAACAGAAAGCATCGGTGCACTAAACATGTCAGCTACCCCTCACCCACCACCTTAAAACATGTCATCTTTAAATATCTCATCGAGCACGTGGGCCTGCACAAAACTGACTTTTTACAACAACAAAACAGCCATTTTCCGTCCTTCTCTCCCTATCTGCAAAAACCATATACAGATTAGTATTTTAGCGTCACAGAGAGTAAATTATGCGCTAACCTGGAAAGAACAACAGAGAGTATTTTCATTCCACAACACAGACTCATCAACAGCGTTAAATAATGATTTATTACCTCAAAAGCCTATGATTGTAACTCTCAATGGAAGCAAAGTCCGCCTCCTCCCTGGAACAGTCTCTGTTCGTCAACAGTGACCCAAAACGTCCAGAACCCCTTGTCGAATCCTTATGCGAAAGCCATCGCCGACGAAGGAAATGTGACGACTTGTCCTCAGCAAAATACGTGGCAGAGGAAAGGAATAACTTGTGGAAGTTCCCCTAGAGTGCCGAATATGATACTCGGTGAAAAACCATCATACTCTAGTAACTGTGTGTTAGGTCCTTCCCCTTCTGCCGCTGGGTGTCAAGTGTGTCGTCCTTGAGTCTCTGACAGACCACCTAGCCAAATACACGTGACTGACCTTGTCACCAAACCAGTCCAGCTATACACAGTTTTGCCTCCCCAAGCAGGAAAAAGACACGAGAAACTCAATCCCTGAAAATCCCGTGCGCGCTGTCAGCGAAAAAAAACCGTCAGCCCTATGACAGCAGAAACCTGCACTGTGAAGCTCGTGCGTTTCAAAACATCCGTGCTCGGGAGCACTGTCAGCAAAAACTCTGCTGTGTCCAATATCACGCACAGGCGCTTTCTATCATACATTGACCCAGAACAGGCACTCCACTGAGTGACGCTTTCTTGGTCTCTGTCACCCGATCGTGACAGTATAAAATGAATTAAGATTTAATCTGAAGATCCGAACAATATAAACAGGTTAAAAGAAGTACAAAATGAATTAAGATTTAATCTGAAGATCCGAACAATATAAACAGGTTACCAGAAGTATAAAATGAATTAAGATTTAATCTGAAGATCCAAACAATAATAGTAAAGTCGAAATCACAGAATTAGCAACATCAAAGTCTTGATCACAATGTGTAGAGCCGAACAATAATACTATGACGCAAGATGTTTAAATTGATGTGTCCATGTTGCAACAATGTGCAAGCTGCCCCTTTAAGAGTAAACATATAATTTGGAAATAACAAATAAACAGGTTAAAAGAAGTATAAAAGGAATTAAGATTTAATCTGAAGATCCGAACAATATAAACAGGTTAAAAGAAGTATAAAATGAATTAAGATTTAATCTGACGCAAGATGTTTCAATGAACATTAACACTTGCAGCACTTCAGTGTACTTTGTAATTGATGCATCAAGAAACAAGAAATCTAGGAACCCTGTTAACAGTTTATAAATCAAATTGAAGTATGGCATGTGAAACAAATTTGAGGATGGCTGGTGGCATGTATGCATGCTTCATGGTACCAAGTGTTGCATTTTCTCAAACATTCATTCCACTGCACAATCGGATTTCTATCAAGATGTTTATCCGGATCTTCGCGCCAACATATTCTGCAAACATCCTCAGCAGGCTCCATGTTTGAAGAACGTTTCACTTCCAACAGCTGCTGAAGAGCTACCCAAGCGTCATCCGTAAGCCACTGTTTCAGCAAATTGTCATCAATCCCCAAAATTTCCATTGACACCTTTTCTGGCACCATCTCCAGCATTTCTTCTTCAACTTTCAAATTTTCTTTCATCACAGAATTCACCAGGTTTTCATCCACAATCAGTCGAAGAGCATACTCTGCATGAGTGACCACCTTTACTTTCTTGGCACACTTCAATTTTTCTTTTTGCCTTTTACGCTTCTTTGCCTTTGGCAGCCCAATCACGGTTTGCAGTGATCCTGCTGGTCGTCCCTTCTTCATGGCTTTTAACGGTGGCAGAATTGTGTCTTTTAACGACGAGATCTACTCATTCAGCAGTTCTCAACAGCCTGTAGTCTGAGAGAGGGAGGGAGAGAGAGTGAGAGAGGGAGGGAGAGAGAGAGAGAGAGACTCTGAGAGAGAGAGACAGACTCTGAGAGAGAGAGACTCTGAGAGAGAGAGAGAGAGAGAGAGAGAGAGAGAGAGAGCCTCGGAGAGAGAGAGAGAGACGGACGTACATACACCCACATCCATGACACTGACGCACGCACACACACACACACGCACGTACACACGCACAAACACTCACACACACCATCGCACATACACGTACACACACACTCACTAAAACACACACACACCAATATTAACAACGAAAGAGAAAGAGAGAGAGAGAGACTCAGAGAGAGAGAGAGAGAGAGAGAGAGAGAGAGAGAGAGAGAGAGAGAGAGAGAGAGAGAGACGGACGTACATACACCCACATTCCTGGGACAGGCTGATCTTTCTTAACCCAGTGTGGGATTTTCAGTGGGGCGACCACCCCCAACCCAGCGCGTCCCCGGGTGGCGGATAGGGGAACGGTCTTCAGATATGGAGATCAGCCGCTTGCGGCCGCGGACCAAACTGGCTCCGGGTGGGATCCCGGAAAATCCTCCCCCCTGTGCTCTCAGGGTAGGACGTACGGGCCATGAGCTAAGGGTGAGGTAACCCCGACAGAAAACCCCGAATGCTGAAGACGGAGGACCCGGGCCGCACGGCGCATTCTAACAAACCATGGGTACACGCACTTACGCAAATGATGACACAATCAACCAGCACAGATGGAAATGGCGCTCGCCCATTGAGGACCCCCCAGGGTGGAGCAGCGTCGGGTCCCATGCCTCAAAGGGACCCAGCCCCAACTACTGGAGGTCCCTCCCGTCCGTCTTGTCACGCCAGGGGACGCGGGAGGAAAGTGACTGGCACCACCACAACCAGGAAGAAACCCAGTCAGCAGCGACCTTTTCAGGTCATGCACTGGAACGCAGAAAGTATCCTGAACAAGAAGACAGAGTTGGAGCATATCCTGCATGAGAAGAACATCAACATCTGCTGTATTCAGGAGACGCACCTGACACCCCAAAAGTCCTTCAAAGTGAGAGGCTACCAATGCCTTAGGTCCGACAGAACAGACCGAAGCAAAGGAGGAATCCTGACCCTCATCAGGAACAACATCAATGCCTGTTTGATAGAAACGCACATGGAGGACTCCGAATATCAGGTGATTCGAATCCAGACGAAGACATCAGAATTCCATCTTGTCAACTTCTACTGCCCCAATGATAGACACCTCGCCCTTGACACGATCCCCGCAAAGGCCTCCAACTTCATCGTGGTGGGTGACTTCAACAGTCATTCACAGAGTTGGGGATATGACCACCTGGATCGGAGAGGAGAAGAGGTGGAGAACTGGCAGGACGACAAAGGTCTCATCCTTTTGAACAGTCCCTTTGACTGCCCTACATTCTACTCCAGAAGATGGCACACTACATCAACTCCTGACCTAGCCTTCTGCACGGAAGACATGCACCAGCTAACCAGCAGAGAGGTCGGAGAACAGCTAGGTGGAAGTGACCATCGGCCAGTCTTTTTGACCCTGGGCATGGAGTCCTGCACTGAAGCTTCCTTCCCACGGTGGAACTACAAAAGAGCGAACTGGTTCCTCTTTAGACACCGCACCAGCGAACTCACCAAAGACATCAGAGTCGAGGGTCGAGACATCAACATGGTGGCGAAGGACTTCAACATGAGCATCCTCAGAGCAGCGCGTGAGTCCATTCCCAGGGGTGCCAGGAGAGACTATAAGCCCTACTGGAGCAATGAATTGCAGGAACTGGATGATGATCTGGCAGACGCCAGAAGGGAAGCAGAAGTCAACCCGTCACAAAACAACAACATCCGCCTCCAGGAAGCCAAAGCCAAATTTCTCAAAAAGAAGCTACAGGCAAGACGGAGAAGCTGGCAAGAGAAAACAAGCTCTCTGAACCTTGAGAAGGATGGCAGAAAGCTCTGGAGGCTCACCAAGCAGTTGAATGATGAGAACACCAGCAGAGGAAAGATCACATTAGAAGAGAACGGGAAGGTGCTAACTGGAAAGCATGCTGCCAACCAATTTGCTGAAAGCTATGCAGCTGAGAGCAACCTCCATGTTAGCCCCGAGAAACAGAGAGAAGCAAGAAGAGAGAAAAGAGAGAGACCTGCCAGACAGTCGACAGTGGACGCCATGAGTCAACCACTCACACTCCACGAGCTGCACTCAGCTCTGAAAAAGTCAAAGGCGAAGAAGTCCCCTGGCCCAGACGGCATCACCAACGAGATGCTAACCCACCTTGGTAGTGCAGCAGAGAACAAGCTACTCGAGGTCTTCAACAGCAGCTGGCAAGAAGGATCGCTACCACAACTCTGGCGAGAAGCGATCATGATCCCCATCTTAAAAAAAGGGAAGGATCCAAAGAAGGCCACCAGCTATCGCCCAATCAGCCTCACCAGCTGTGTTGTGAAGACCCTGGAGAGAATTGTGAACGAGCGCCTCAGGTGGTACCTGGAAACCAGGAACCTCCTCGCCCCTGAACAAGCTGGATTCCGACAGTTCCGCAGCACTGAAGATCAGGTCACTTATCTGGCGCAAGAAGTTGAAGATGCCTTTCAGGAACAGAAGCTGGTCTTCGTCACCTGGATAGATCTTCAGAAGGCCTTTGACAAGGTCTGGAAAGATGGACTCCTTGTAAAACTGCTGAGGAAAGGCGTGTCCAGCAACATGTACCAGTGGATTCGCTCTTACCTCTATAACCGCAGGGCAAGAGTTAACGTCGACCAGACCAAAAGCAAGAAGTTCCTCCTTCGTCATGGCGTCCCTCAGGGCGGAGTCCTCTCCCCCACACTCTTCCTTCTCTTCATCGACGATCTGGTGTCTGAGATGCCCAAGGGGATCAAAGCTGCTCTCTACGCAGACGACCTTGTGATCTGGTGCAAGGAGGAGCACGCAAGTACTGCCACCTACAGAATGCAGCAAGCGGCAGATAGGCTGAACGCATGGGCAGAAGATTGGTGCGTCTCCATCAACAAGGAGAAATCCTCCACCACCCTATTCACACTGTCGCCAAAGCAGAAAGCCGGAACCATTAGGCTTGGTGGAACTCCTCTGAGAGAGGATGAAGAAGCAACGTACCTTGGTGTCACCTTTGATAGACGGCAGACCTGGAAACCACACATTGCACAGGCAGAGACGAAGGCCCGGCGCAAGCTAGCCATACTCAGGAAGCTGGCAGGTACCACCTGGGGAGCGAACGAGAAGATACTGAAGACAGTATACCAGGGAACAATCAGACCCCACCTCGAGTACGGCTCCACAGCGTGGTCAACCTCAGCCAAGACAAACCTGCAGAGCCTTGACCGTGTGCAAAACCAGGCCCTCCGACTCATCACCGGTGCAATGAAATCCACGCCCATCAAGGAAATGGAGAAGCTTACCACCATCCAACCCCTCTGTCAGAGAAGAGAAGCCAAGACTATGGTACAGGCCGAGAAGCTCAAGTGCCTACCCGACCACCCCATGAAGCACAGACTGAGCAACCTCACCAAGAACCGGCTTAAACGGAGCAGTTTTGTACACGAGAGCAAGAGACTTTCTCGACAGTACAGGGAAGTCCTTCCACAGAACACTCTACCTCTGACTCAAGAAGAAGAGGAAACCCCCAAGGCAACAGAGAAACCAGGCATCCAGATCTGCACCAGTGTTCCACATGTTACCTCAGGAGAAGATCAGAATGACACAGCTCGACAGGCACTCACCTTAGCCCTGATCGACGAACAGTACCCAAAAGAGGCGTGGATCCATGTATACACCGATGGATCAGCAACTAACGCCGTGCTCAATGGAGGTGCAGGCATTCTCATCCAGTTCCCTGGGGGACATACAGCTACATCCAGCGTTGCCACTGGCAAACACTGCACAAACTATAAAGCAGAAGCAGAAGCTCTCATGCAGGCCGCCTCCTTCGTTCAGGACTCCGCAGACCCTTGCTACCAAGTTGTCTTCCTCTCGGACGCCCTTTCAGTCCTTCAGGCCCTAGAGAACGACAAACTCCCACAGCTGGCCAAAGCATTACAGATGGTCAGACAAACCAGAAGAGTTGTCCTCCAGTGGATACCAGCACACTGTGGGATACCAGGAAATGAAAGGGCAGATGAGCTGGCAAAAGAAGGAGCCGTGGAAGACCAACCTGAAAACAGTGTCAGCTTTAGTGAGCAGAAGACAATCATCAAGGCATTGATGAGGCCAAGGACAAACAGAGATGACTACCACACAATGTCCAGAGAGCAGCAAGTCAACCTCATCAGGCTGCGTACTGGCCACAACAGGCTCAATGCTCACATGAACCGAAAGTTCAAGCTGGCGCCATCACCAACCTGTGCCTGCGGTCAAGAGGACCAAACAGCGGAACACATCTTACAGCGATGTCCCTTACTAGATGAGGAACGAAAAGAAGTGTGGCCGTCACCAACTCCCTTGCAGACCAAACTATACGGCAGTCGACAGGAGTTGGAGAAAACGACAACATTTATCACCAGTGCTGGACTGATTGTGTAACCTCTGCGAACGCCAAGAAGAAGAAGAAGAAGAAGAAGAAGACACCCACATCCATGACACACACACACACACACACACACATGTCAAGGAGGCAGAGAAACTCAATGTGAGGAGAGGGAGGGGTGGAAGGAGGTGGGAGAGAGAGAGAGAGAGAGCCGCGCTGGGATCGGAACATTTTTCTCATAAACCGGAAGTGACGGAAATAAATGCTCAACTCAACAACAACAAAAAATGCCTATGCCAATGAAAATGTTGATTGTGAGAACAACAACAATGAGAACAAGAAAGGATCGTTTCGTTAGCATCTGGGCCAAGAATTTGCTTCACATCCGATATCGTTTCGCTAGCATCCAAGCCCTCGAATTTGCTTTATATCCGATATCGTGCCGCTAGCATATATTTGCTAGCCAAACGATATCGTGCCGTTAGCCACTCCGAAATAAAAAATAAAAAATTAAAATGAGAATAAAAAAACCCTGATGGCTCAGATTGCACCAGATTGCTCCATTTTCCTTGATTTGTATGAAAATTTTCCCGGGGGGGCATGCCCCTGGACCCTCCTAGGAGCCGGCCTTTGTCTTCTAAGTGACGGTTTTGGAAAGTAGTTGGGTAATTTGTTGGCTCAGGTTGCACCACATTGATAAATTGTCCTTGTTGTGATCCAAATTTGTCTTCTTAAATTTACTTTTGGGAAGATGTATTAGGGGAGTTTTGTGGCCCAGATTGCACCAGATTGTTCCATTTTCCTTGTTTATATCAACATTTTTCGGGGGAGCATGCCCCCGGACCCCCCCAAGAGGTTCGAACGCTTCGCACCCTCAACAAAACGCTTTGCGTCGTCGAATTGTCCCTAAAAGAAATTTGGAAACCCCCCCAAAAATTGATGTGATCCGCCCCTGTACTCTCGCCACTAGAGTATCAGGATGGCCCAGCGAAAAGAGAATAACAATTTGATAGGCTTTTCTGAAGTTGAAGAGGTCTCATTTTCTTGATTTACAGGGAGCAAGTGAAGAGACCAGTGTTGTACTACACTATGTTGGTCTCAAGGCTACATATTATCTCTCTAAAACACCAGTTACCCCTTTCTCCGCCAAATTGCTTTGATCAGTAAAAATGACTGTCCATAGTAAGTATATCATTTTGTGCTTTTTTTAGAATGTGTTTTCATTCACTGTCACTGTGGTTAATGGCTGTTTACAAACTAGATTTTTTCGGCAATCATCCTTTACAGCTTTCATTTTAGTAAAAGTTAAATGATTTTTTTTTCATAAGGCACTTGTATATAGAGCTCCTGAAAAATACATAAAGGCGGGTGTCTATTTGTGTACAGAAACAGATCCCATTATAAAAATGGTCATACCAAAAGACCCAAATATCACCATTTCTAATGAGGAACTGATCGTGCAGGTCACAGTACCTAGTAAATGCCCATCCCCTACATTAGGGGCAATCTCCATGCATAAAGGGGGGTCGGCGCTTACAATTTGGTTTAGGCCTAAAAAAAAAATAGGTGTGGTAACGGTAACCCGACCTACCCTATTTTTAGGGGCCGACCCTATAACTTTTTATTACATTTGTCAAAAAAAAGAAGAAAAAAAAAGAAAACGAGTGCACAAAACGCAATGAAAGCGAAATCGCCCGAGTCGCACACTTATTTCCCTGTCAAGTAGGTTTAATTTGTACACATTAGAAAAAAAAGTTTAAAAAAAAAAAGTGATTGCCTACCTTCCTACCCTATTTTTTTTGGCTATGTTACCGTAACCACACCTATTTTTTTTGTTTGGCCTTACGGTAGTTCTATCATGGTTTGGGTGCATGAATTAATGGTCTTGCGAGCATGTGTGCGTGTGCACTAGCATTGCTTGCTTTTGTTTTTTGTTTTGTTTGGTTGGTTTAAACAATGTTTTATTTCTGTTTACATATTCATGAAATTTACATAGATTTATAATATGAACATAGCAACAAGCCTACAGCTTATGGACTGATGTCTTCAAATGAGTCTTTCGGATGAGACGAAAAACCGAGGTCCCTTCGTGTACACTATATTGGGGTGTGCACGTTAAAGATCCCACGATTGACAAAAGGGTCTTTCCTGGCAAAATTGTATAGGCATAGATAAAAATGTCCATCAAATACCCGTGTGACTTGGAATAAAGGCCGCGAAAGGTGAACATTCGCCTAACAGGCTTGAGGTTTGCTGGTCGATGTGAATGCGTGATATATTGTGTAAAAAATTCCATCTCACACGGCATAAAGCGCTTTGAACTTCGGATAAGGCGCTATATAAATAAAGAGAATAATAATAAAGAGAATAATAATAAAAAAAATAATAAAAAATTTATAAAATAATCAGAAAGGTAGAGCAGACGCGTGTTTCTTTCAGGCGAGATATTCTTTCGGCTAGCCGCTCGCGAAGCTAGGAGGCGAGATTGTCTATGAAACGGTTTAATGGCTAGCTACGCAAGAATTAAACACCATTGGTTGATTCCGAAAAGTTTGTCTGCACTGGTCGGTAAAAAAACATGGACAGCCAATCGGAGGGGCAGCTGCATGGCCGCCATGTTTTCTCGCCAAGCGAGCAAGCCCAAAGCTACCTAGCGTCGGCTAGCGTCACTCGCGGCGAGATGTTCCCAAGAAACGGTACTTTCTCGCCCCACTCGCCAATCTCGCCTATTCTCGCCTGTAAGAAACAGGGGACTGTTCTTTCAGGGATATAATTATGTAGCCAGAGTATCTTTTATGTGTGTAAAATATCGTGTTTTCAGAGTCCCTGTTATCTTCCTTGGAGAAAATTCGAAATAGACAGACTGCTAATAAAAAAATAAAAATAGGGGCGAATTTAATGATTGGAAATTCACAACATTGAAGTAGTTTGGTTATATGTTTTGCACATGCGGTCAGATGCGGTATAAAGATGTTGCAAATTATTGTCCCAAACCATAACAACTTTTGACAGAAAACTGTAGAAATGTAAACATTAGTTTTTGCTCGAGATACTATGATTTAGCATTTTTAACCTCAAAGCACATATACTGTGTGTCACAATGCTAGCTATCACACCTGTAAAATCACTGCGTTTTATTTGATACACAAGCAGTATGCTTCCTGCAGACGAGCTGGCACACGTTTTGCCAGACAGAGTTTGCAGTTTTAAGATAGTTCCGATACAACTTCGCAACGCATAAACTTCCGGTGGTTGAAGAGAGCCTGAGCGAAGAAAGTCACAATTTTCATCGTCTAACATGAGTATCCAGGAGACAGTGGGGAGATATGAAGGCCCTGTCCGGACCAACAATTCACAGCGCATTAATCTGCAGGCAAGGAGAATCGCGGTAAGAGTGCTACGAGAGTGCTAAGAGCCGTCGTGTAAATTTGCTCATGAAACATAGCAACGCTTTGGTTTGTTGAAAGCTGAACATCGATATTTTGCTAATCATACACATTATCAGAGCCGGAAAAATCGTACACGTTTCACAGAGAGAGAGAGAGAGAGAGAGAGAGAGAGAGAGAGAGAGAGAGAGAGAGAGAGAGAGAGAGAGAGAGAGAGAGAGAGCGAGCGAGCGAGCGGGAGAGATGGGGGGGGGTCTTGTCAGTTTTAAAGGATGTCATGCAGATGCGGGATCAAAGTCTGTCTTGAAAAAGTTTGATGTGTTGGTAAAGTGTTTACCACGAAAGAAGCAATAGGAGAAGAAAAAGAGAGTTTTCTTGCACACGAGACTGTAGATGTCTCACGATGGCGTAGCCGAAGTGAGACAGCAGCAGTCGAGTGTGCAAGAAAACTCTCTGTCACACGACTAACTCGTAATAGCGATTATGTCTCACAGCATAGGCATAGAAAGACAGAAATGAGTTTTTGGGGACGAAATAACAGGCACAAAACAAGACTGAAAAACACAATTGCCCTTTTACACATACCCTACACACGCATGCGCGCAGAAGATAGATTCAATGCGTTTCGTGTCTTTTCTGGTTGAATGCATTCAACAAAGTATCAACCAACGTTTCTGAATCTTTCAATGAAAAAAGATAAACTTATTTTGAACCAAACAGCACATACCAACAAAAGCTAAACACACAAACACACACGCGCACTAACACAGATTGAATGCAAAGCGCGAACGAACACGGAGGATTTTTGTAGGTCAGGTCGTGGGAAAGTCCACCCGAAATGTTCCACAGGGGAACTGGTTGTGTTTGTATTGTTTATTTTCTCACATTGATGTTGATGGTTTTTACAGTGCCGTTTTGAAAGAATATTTTCCGAATTTGGGGCACACTTTTGACTTTTGGTTCGTTTATCTCGTCGAAGTAACATTCGAGTGTTTCTAAATCAAAACCTTCCAACACCACTGGTGCAGATTAGACCTGCCTGACTGACTGCGTGCGTGTTAGAGCTGAAGACGAAGCCTCAATTGCCAAAGCGTCACCTATCTGTAGGTCCTGAGCATTGGATGTACATTGATACGTGGTGAGATCCGCATGGAACTGTCTATGCAACTTTACCTAGTCACAGGTGTAAGGTTCGATCTTTTCTTTGAAATTTCGTCCTCTGTGTAGGTAGCAAAGCGTTTCGCCATTTTCGGTTTTCGTTGCAGACGACGATAATGAAAGTAGTACCTATTGTTTTGTTTTGACCTTTCGTATTCAGGGTTCTTAATTGAAGCTTGGTAAAGGGAGCTTGTCGTGTAAGTGAAAAGTTGACGAAGCTTTTGAAAACAGAAATTGAATGAAGAAGAAAATGTGGCTTTCAGTTATATACAGGAGAACGGGGTTGGTGTTATTCTTTTTTCGTCAAACACTTAGTACACAGATAAAACGTGATTGACTGACCAAGGCCTGTTGGCACACTATTCAGAATGCACAACAAAATGTAACAACGCTTTGATACCCATTTTTCTACGTTCGTGATCACTTGAAATGAATACTGAAAACATAAGTGTTTAAGGTAGTGACTGAATGTATGTGAAGGTAAAATTTTTCAGAAATAAATGCATAATCAAAATAATTAATTTCGGCATCAAAGCGTGTAACATACAATCTTGCACACGTTTGCTTTAGTAGTGGCAAAGAAGGAATGCGTGTGACATATTTATATGTTTTTGGAATCAGAAAATGATGTTGAATAAGATGAACGTAATTTTGGATCATTTTATAAAAAAATAATTTTAATTACAATTTTCAGATTTTTAATGACCAAAGTCATTAATTAATTGTTAAGCCTCCAAGCTGAAATGCAATACCAAAGTCCGGCCTTCGTCGAAGATTGCTTGGCCAAAATTTCATTCAATTTTATTGAAAAATTAGGGTGTGACAGTGCCGCCTCAACTTTTACAAAAAGCCAGATATGACGTCATCAAAGGTATTTATCAAAAAATTGAAAAAAACGTTCGGGGATATCATTCCCAGGAACTCTCATGTCAAATTTCATAAAGATCGGTCCAGTAGTTTAGTCTGAATCGCTCTACACACACACACGCACAGACAGACAGACAGACACACACACACACACTCACACATACACCACGACCCTCGTCTCGATTCCCCCTCTACGTTAAATCATTTAGTCAAAACTTGACTAAATGTAAAAAAGGACAAAGCAACAACCCCCAACATGTAATTGTGTAGATAATTTAAAGAAAACAATTGTAACTTTTGTGTAGATTTTTGAAACGTTTTCAGTCTCTCATTATTTGTGAGGAAACCCATTTCTATGATATAAAGGGTTCAATTTTTTTTTTTACTGTCATTGTGAATGTTTGTTTTACGCAGCATGTGATGGTGAGTGATAACAGAGCAGTCAACTTTCTCCATTCCTATATGTCTCCTTTTTCTGTCAGCGTAGCATTGGGACCATCCTCTTCCTTTGAGAATAGTGCTTTATGAATATTAGGATGTTTTAGTTTATAGCGAACCTGCAGTTTCCGTTCCATAAGCCTGGTTTTATAATAATAACTGTTCAGAGATGCACATGCAGGCATATATATATATATGTGCACACACACACGCATGCATGCACACATGCACAAATGCACCACACATGCACGCACGCAGGCACATGCTCACTCACACACACACACACACACACACACACACACACACACACACACACACACACACACACACACACACACACACACACACACACACACACACACACACACACACACACACAAACAAACCAACAAACAAATTAACACACATGCACACCCACCCACCCAAACACACACACACACACACACACACACACACACACACGCACACCAGTGAAAAAAAGAAATGCAATATTGGTTACTATATACATATATATCCTACATATGTGAGAGAGACACTCGTGAGATAATAATTGTTCAAATCACACGTGTGTATATCATGTAAATGAGGTCATGTCAAGCAAGTCTGCCAGGGATCTGTTTTTCCATTGCTTATGATGCCAAAGTCACCGAGACAAACATCATTGTAGAAAAAAAATAATGCGCTCGCTAATTACCCTCGATGAATCTATAGAACTAACACTTCACGCCACACTTTCAGACTGACGTTTCTTTACTTTGACGTAATAGATTGCACAAGGCTTTAGAAGAGATCGAGGTTCTTTTTCAAGTCTATCGCTCGCAGTTCAATACTTGAAAAAACAACTTGTGTAAATTAATCTGGTACGACACAGCAAGCCATGTAGTATTCTCTATATATATTTATATTCTTTCCAATATCTTCTCTCAGTGCATGTTACAATCATTTCCAGCTTTGATCTGTGTCCTTCACAGCCAAGTCCCTTTTGCCTGCAAATACTTCTCCTTTTTGTCATTTTCTCTTTCAGAATTGTTTTATGTCATGTTTGATTAGGAATCAGGTTTCCATTCCCTGTCAGTTATAAAACTAAATGTGGACGTTTAAGTGTTTAAAAAAAATAAAAATGTTGGTTTTGTTTAATTTTTACCTTCTTTTCATGGCATGAAGTTGCTTAATCTCTCATTTTACCTCTATATATTTCAGTAGAACCATGTGCAATTCATTCAAAATAATTAACCCCTTTTTGTATATACATGTACTCATATTCCTGTCTTTAACCGGCACGGTTGGCCTAGTGGTAAGGCGTCCGCCCCGTGATCGGGAGGTCATGGGTTCGAACCCCGGCCGGGTCATACCTAAGACTTTAAAATTGGCAATCTAGTGGCTGCTCCGCCTGGCGTCTGGAATTATGGGGTTAGTGCTAGGACTGGTTGGTCCGGTGTCAGAATAATGTGACTGGGTGAGACATGAAGCCTGTGCTGCAACTTCTGTCTTGTGTGTGGCGCACGTTATATGTCAAAACAGCACCGCCCTGATATGGCCCTTCGTGGTCGGCTGGGCGTTAAGCAAACAAACAAACAAATTCCTGTCTTTATAGCGTAGAAATTGCTTATTAATTTGTGCATGATTTCTCTCCCTTTGACCCTTGGTCTTCATGAGTTTTGCATGCATGTCAAGCTGAATTTATGAAGAGATGTCATCAGACAAATTATGTTTTTAAATTCTAATGGATAGAATAAAACAAAAATTAAAAGACACTGCAAAAAAGAGTCAAAGAAATACAGAGTAAAGATGGAGCAAACTAAGAATGATGCAATTCTTAATTGTCAAGGTAAATGTTCGTGTCAGTTTTTATGTGAACATTTTCTTATATATCAGAATTTGCCAGAAGTTTTTACCTTGATAGAGAATCCGTAAAATGTCTTTTTTTTTCTTTCTTGGTATATATTATCTTTTGTTATATTATTTCTTTGGTATTTATTTTCTTTCTCCGTAGTTTTTAACAAGAAATATTTCATTGTCTTTTTTTCTTGTAAAATTTTATGTCACCTAGATAGTGACTACTGTATTGTAACAATAACAATAACGAAAACAGCACTGTATTGTCCATTAAAAAAATTGCATAAAAATGGAAATTTTTCTTCAGCTCACCCTGACTGCCTGTAAACGATTATAACAACAATTGTATAGGACGACACACAGAAATACTTGTTCTCAAATAAAAGATCAAAACAAATTTTTATTGTGACTACAGTACCAAAATGCTCAAAATAAATTTGTAAAGTTGTTTGCAAAGAGAATCCTGCCAGGCAATCAATGAATTGCAAGAAAAACACAACCACACAGTTACTGTTCAGGTCACCTGAGAAGTTGTTGATAGTCTGTGTGGGTTTTAGCAATACTGTCATACATATTTAGAGTGATACATATTTTAATGCTTATCTTAACCATTATGTACAAAGTGTTGTTGCAGTGTATAGAAGTTTTAATGTTGAAGTGAATATATCACATTGATGATGGTACTCAGAGAATTACACATGTGCATAGGTGTCATTTCACAACAACTTATCTGTAGGGTCATTTCTCATTCATTTTCAAGAAGTCAGAAGATGTCATGCTTGTAGGGATAGGGAGAAGTATATGGTATTTGTTCTATTTTTATTTTTTTAAAAATTTTTTAAGATCAGTGTGTGAAGTACTGCAACAAATATTGTCATTCATGTATTAAGTATATGAGTTCACTGATGACATGCTACATTGACCACATACTCTTGTACCTGCTATTAAAGGTCACCCTCATGGGACCAGCCCAAAAGGTCACATTCATTGCAGGTGGCCTGCCATGACAGGTATATTTAAGTCAAGCTAACAGAAAAAGGCACAACAGAAGGCAGCCTTTCTTGTGGGGTGTCCCTTCATGGGAGGGTCCTTTCATCTCTGGTACCAATGAAGTAATAGTTGTAATGATATCATTTGCATGCATTTGTTGCTTTGATTTTTGCATGCATTTTTTGCTTTGATTTTGACTGCTCAAATATTTCAGGACGATGAGGCGATGGCTGTAAAACTTGCTCTAGCAGATAAGTATGTTCAATTTTATTTTCATGTGTGAGATTTATTTTTGTACCCCCAGCAATCATCGTCAATATAATCCTGTTTTATGAGGTCACACTTCTTGCATTCAGCATTTAATTTTCTCCTGGTGGATTATTTTGCTTTCCAATTTCAAAAGGAGAATACTTGTTCTCAAATAAAAGATCAAAAATATTCTGCCAATGACAATGTTGGATGCACGGTGTGAACCTAAAATGAAAGCTCCCAGTCTGAAACTGAAATGATTTTGTGTATCAATAAATTATGCTTTCAGGAGCGTGTACTTGAAAGAAAGATAAAAAAACTGAATGAGTAAGTCAGGGAGAAAAACAAAAGTAAAACTGTTCTTGTTGGTTACTTCTTTCAATTCTTCCCACAGTTCTTCGCTGCCATTTTATGCATTTTGCTGTCTTGAGTTTCAGGAGGTAGTAATGTTTGTTTTGTTCTTTTTATTCTTGAAAATGACACGGTTGCAAGGAAGTTAACCAAAAACCCTTGTTGGAGTGTTTGTTTGCATTTTCTGCATTCTGTTTGTTCTTCAAAAGAAATTATCCCCGGTACGCTAGTAGGCCTACAAG
This sequence comes from Littorina saxatilis, assembly GCF_037325665.1. Classification (NCBI taxonomy): domain Eukaryota; kingdom Metazoa; phylum Mollusca; class Gastropoda; order Littorinimorpha; family Littorinidae; genus Littorina; species Littorina saxatilis. The sequence continues at coordinate 99,663,136 of NC_090245.1, read as the reverse complement.
GGTCCAGCAGACTTTAATTGTGTACACCTGTGTGTGTGTCTCGACTTAACAGCTTATTGCTGGGAAACTACTGGGCGCAGTTCGTTCAAAAGTTGATACACTAACTTGATAATAGGTCCGATTGATCGTATTAAAACTTCATAATGTTACCTGGGACCTAAATGCGAAATAAACCACACAAAAAACGACTTGGCGGCGGGAGGAATTCGCGGTGCAACAGCCAGAACGGTGCAAGGTCTCGGCAAACCAAGACTATGCCAGACTCGTAGCAAAGCCGTCGAATGGTACCGTAAACCATAGACCTATATTCTAAATATAGGTCCCTGCGTAAACCAAGAATAGTGACGTAAGAAAATAGAATGTCGTCTTTTGATTTGGAACGTGACGTGTTTTAGAATGGAGATGTGGTAGTGTGTGTGTGTGTGTGTGTGAGAGAGAGAGAGAGAGAGAGAGAGAGAGAGAGAGAGAGAGAGAGAGAGAGAGAGAGAGAGAGAGAGAGAGAGAGAGAGAGAGAGAATGAGTGAGGGAGAGAGAGTGTGAGCGAGTTTTAGCGTCAACTAAGGTGACTCGAGTCGAACCGGAGGTCGCAAAAACTCGGTCCGGTACGACTGGAGTGACGTCACCGGTTAACCAACTTTCAACCTTGCTTCCTGCGTAGGGTCTCTCCAGTTCCAAGATGGCTGCCAAGGCGAGGTGAGAAACTTCTGCAAATATTTTTTGACAAAGTTACGGATTGTGAGAAGACATTTGTTGTAAATCACTTAGCCTTTCAAAAATTAAGGATACTGGGTTGGATACTGTCTTGGTTTTAATGCATTTTATTTTAGCAGTGATGTTTATTTTGGGAAGAAATGAGGTCAACAGGAGTTTGGGTGCGATTTCGGCTCAAATGTACTTTAGCGCCCTGAACTTTTACCCGGCTGTTTTGCGCTCGATTTTCACGCTCACTTCTTCATTGACGTTCGAATCGATAGTTCGATGTTTTGGCATTACATTCACATCAACAATAAAACAGTACTGCTTGTTCATCATCGTCGTCCATCAACTCTCCACAACAGTAAATCCGTAACGCGCTTGTCGCCATCTTGTTGCAAGGGACGCGACTGGACACAACCCAACAGCGTTTCCGCGAAGAAAAAAACCAGACATGTGCAGTGACCCTACCGTAGCTCAACCCTGTTCCTCGCGAAAACTCGCTCTTTGTGTGTGTGTGTGTGTGTGTGTGTGTGAATGTCTGAAGAGTACTCGGGTCCAGCGCGAGCGTTTTTTTATTATTCAGTTCTAACATATAAAGCTGTATATGATCAGGTGTGCTTGTCAGAGTAAAAAGCAAGGGCATTCACTCTTTCACATTATAACCCATACAAACCTGACAAGAGTTATTTTCTGAATTTGTCTAGGCCAAAAAAAAAAATAGGTCTGTTTACGGTAACCCGACCGACCCTAGTTTTTTCGCGCGACCCTAGACTTTTTTGGCATTTGGGGGGGAAAAAAAAATCTTGTTTTTTTGGCAAAATAACGTCTGAGAAAACGTGGTCTTAACTGGGACTGGGAGCCTTAAAATAGGGGTACATTTATAGAGCTTATGAACAGAAAGTCTGAGAAAACGTGGTCTTAACTGGGAGGGAGCCTTAAATGGGAGGGTCGTAATAGAAGCGTTCCAATGTTTATCTCTTGCCATTTTACAGAGAGTTCGACGTAAACGAGAAAGCAAAATGGGCCGAGAGACTGGAAGAGAAGGTCGGTTACAAACGCGCCACCTATGCCATCAAACAGTGCAACGCTGAAGTCAAGCAAGGCGCCATAGCTGCAATCATGGTTTGTACTCAAGCAACGCTTGTTGCCCTTTGTTCCATTTCATTTCCTTTCTTTTATTACTGTATCCCATCGCTGGGAAATTCAGGTCGCTTCCTCCCAGTGGAAAGCTAGCAGGAACAAGAGTCGCGCTACCCAGGTGTGTGCGTGTGTATTGTGTAATCAGCCAGGTCTTTTACGTGCCACTGTGATTACACGGGGTGGGACATGGATCTGCACATAAAGTTGACCCGTGTTCATCCCGGCCGGGATTCGAACACGTGACCCTAGGATCACAAGTCCTGTGCTCTACCACCTGAGCTACCCAGCACCCTATACATCATTTAGTTAAATACAGTAAGAAACAGATCACGTTGGACACAAGATGACTTGTTTTTCAGAAATGTGAACACTTTGTGTGGGAAACAAATATTCTTCAGGTACCAGTGTAATGGGAAACAACTTTGTACTGAGCAGTAAAGTGTCCCTGACAGGAGTTGTGTCCCTTGGACTAGATACGTGGAATCCCAGCGCCAGCTAATCCACACACGCTGTACGCAAATGTTGTGTGCGTGTAATAGTGGAAGTCCACCTTTTAAGTCCCCTTCCCCCCCCCCCCCCCCCCCCCAAATTTAAGACGTCCTCCTTTATAAGATCCTATTTTCTCAGATTTTCTGTCCATAACCTCTGTAAATGTACCCCGTTTTAAGACTCCCAGCTTTTTAAGACCTGATTTTCTCGATTGTTTGTGGATCTTAAAAGGAGATTCTATTGTGTGTGTGTGTGTGTGTGTGTGTGTGTGTGTGTGTGTGTGTGTGTGTGTGTGTGTGTGTGTGTGTGTGTGTGTGTGTGTGTGTGTGTCTGTGTGTGTGTGTGTGTGTGTGTGTGTATGTGTGTGTGTGTGTGTGTGTGTGTGTGTGTGTGTGTGTGTGTGTGTGTGTGTGTGTGTGTGTGTGTTTTGCGTTTAAACATGTTCCACTGTGTTGTTGCTATCCTACATGCATCCTTCTGATTGTTTGCATCATGCTTTCAGGTGCGCAGACGGGCGCTGGAGGTTCAGATGCAGCGAGAGATGGAACAGTACAACACGGAGCTCGCCACGCAGGGCAAGACCTTCCACACACAGCGCATATAATCTGAACATTATTGGAAAAAACTGCATTTACCTGTATGGATTTGTTTTTGTTTTTAAATTTAAGAAATGTTCGACATCATGTATTTATCTTTCAGCAGCAGTTTGACTTGATACCATAAACAGCATTCTTTGGGTCGCCATCCCCTTTTTCTTCTATCATGACTGTGCAGCATTATAGCAATAAGTTTTGTTCCTTTGCTTCACAAGGTGGACCATATCAGCATTACTCTGTTCAGCATTCGTTTTATACTTGTGATATCATGGCTAGCAAGATATAACAAGAGGCGAAGCCTTCAAGGCTCACGTAAGAAATCGACAAACAGTAACACAAACTCAATCACTCTGTCACACATACACACACACACAGTAAGCATAGGTGAAACTGTGCAAGAAAGGGAGACCCTGGATCTGCCAATTAGTCTCGGCCCGCTCACAATAACAATAACCGAGACTTTCAGCAATTCCTTTGCGTGACGTCTAACCCTCTTACGTCATAATGTGACGTCTTCAAATAGTTTCTATCACACACGTCAAACACTTTTGACCGAGACGTAATCTTCTTATGCGAGCTTTATCCATAAACTCGGAAATGTTAAAGTTTCTATCACACACACACGCACGCACTCACGCACGCACGCACGCACAGACAGACAAAGTTTATCATCGCATAGGCTACACTTACGTGAGCCAAAAACTAGCAGAATTATGAGCTAAAAGTTGTGGAGTAAATTTGTTTATTTTTACAAGCCTGATTCTGAGGTTATAATTCATGATAATACTGTAATCACTGTTGATTTTTTTTTCTCACCTCAACATATGACTTTGATTGCCAGTTGGGATAAAATACTTGGGCACTAAAATAAAATACCAGATGTGCATAGTTAGTTAGCTATTGCTTTTCGGGTCCAGCGGACCATAATAGGCCAAATCAGGACCCCCCAGATGTGCATGGATTGAAGAATTAACTCATAAAAATTAATACACATTTTACTATGAGCTGATATTTTAAGTTTTTGTTGAAAAGACGAGTGAAAGCTGAAATAAAAAAAACAAGTGTGTGTGTGTGTGTGTGTGAGGGAGAGAGGGAGAGAGAAAATTTTTAAATGTACACACACACACACACGCACACGCACACACACACACACACACACGCACACGCACACACACACACACACACACACACACACAGCATTGCAATTCAAAACAATTTATTTCCTCATCTGTACATATTAGTACTCTTTTTTTTCAGACTGTATCATTGTTCTTACTTGTTGAAATATTTTCTCACAGCACATGGAACATTCACAAAGAAAAGAAAAAGATCAACAAAATGCAGACAACAAATCTTCTCACACTGAGCTAAGTTTTGTACAATTCAGGTTTGTTTGCTGTATATATATATATTATGAAAAAGAGCAAATCCTTTTTCTGCCACCAACACTGAAACATAAGCAGAAAGTAACACACAACAGCACATCTATAATGTTTTACCAGAACATAAACCATCCACTGACAGAGCATACTTTGTGACGAGCTGTTTGCCATCATATTTTGTGCTTTCACAATAACAAAACATTTTGTTTGCCTTTTGTCAATTTTTTCATGATCAAAATTCAACTTAAAACCGTAACACATGCACAATAAATTAAAAAAAAATCACAGGAAATTGTCTAGTTAAGCTAATATACTTGTTATTTTCAGAATGATCATGGTATACTTTCCAACAGCATAAGAAATTAAATCAAATTAAAAAAAAAAAGCCTTCTTGAATACTCCAAGCAGTGCATACCAAAGGCTAATGTAAGAACAGACTCCAGACGCCAAAAAAGTTTACTTCTTTGATACAAATCTTAAATTGGTAGACATGTGATGATGAAATAAAAGATAGGAAATACTCTAAGCAGTCATCTACTTTCAAGTTGTCAACAGCACAGGTTGCTTGAGAGATTTCAATTAAGATTAATAGAAATAATAATAATAATTATAATTATAATATTGTAAACAACCATCTATCAAATATATACTCTGCAAAAAAAATTAAATCATGCCTTTCAACAGTAACTGAAGTAAGTTCTGCCTATGACGACAAATGCATGAAACAAATTCGCAAAGGGTTAAATTATTGCATTTCCCCTTAATGTTAGTATCATTGGAATGCTAACTCTCTCTCTCTCTCTCTCTCTCTCTCTCTCTCTCTCTCTCTCTCTCTCTCTCTCTCTCTCTCTCTCTCTCTCTCTCTCTCTCTCAGTAACACACACTCACACACTAACACACACCCAAACTCACGCACTTACGTGTTATGCATACTTTTGTAAGAATGACTCAAGCTGAAGGGAAGAATCTAAACTCATATTACATACTGATGAAACCAGTTTCAGCAACACTTCTAATCATCAAATCAATCTTTTTTTAACCAAATAAAACGACAGCGCAAAAACCTTGGGTCTCATTATTTTATGATGCTGAATCACAAACCACATCAATTAATGCAGACCTGAAAAATACAACTGAACAGCTTTTATTGAGGATGGATTTTGCATTAACCTTTGAGTTTCTGTGAATTTATCTGCAACATCTTGGCCTTTTGCAGTTAACAAAAAAAATATGAAACCAAACTAAAATTTAGGATAGGATTAATGTAAACTGACAATAACATTATTTTATACAATTAAGACATTGAGTTTATCTTTCTTGGCAAAGTGTACAACACAGACCAATAGGATTATGATAAAAGCCAATCAAGCTCTGTATGTAATCCAACATTGGATCCCTAGCTTTCTGTTTTCTAGGTCACTTGGTATGCAGCGAACTTATCTGGCAAACCAAATGTAAAATAAAATAACAATAAAAATGTACTCACCAGAAACATGGACATTTAAACATGAACACGAACATGTAAAATGAATAACACGAACATATATGTACAGTACAATAAAACTTAAACAAACATGTTTCTAGTGAGTACATTTTTAATGTTTTTTTGTTCTAATTCTTCTCACCTGCAATTTCTTATTGTTCCCAAACCTAATGTACTTAAGTAACCGTAACAGTCTCAGACAATGTGCTGTTTGCATGTCCAGAAATTCCACATAGAAAAACTACAATGGTACCTTCAGTGTGAGACCCCTGCAATGCAAGTTTGTTTGTTTGTTTATTTGTTGCTTAACGTCCAGCCGACTACGCAGAGCCATATCAGGACGAGGAAGGGGGGGATGAAGGGGGCCACTTGTCAAGCGATTCCTGTTTACAAATGCACTAACCCATTACTTGTGTCCCAGCAGGCTTTAGTAAAACTAAATTAATACCTACTGGAAGATTACCAGTTTCCAGTATGTTAAAATAGGCTTAACCTATCTACTGCTGGACTTACATCAGAACACTAACAGATTAAACTATACATGAATCGCGAGACAAGCGGCAAGAGAAGAGATTTTTGGAAAAAATACAGGTGAATGAGCAAGAAGGCAGAAAAAAGAAAAGAATTCATGAAGAAAAAGAGAGCATGACAGGAAAGAGGAACCAAAAATCTACCTAACAGCAAACTAGAAAGCTCCTACGGTTCCAAAAACAGGAGGGGCCTTTAATTTCATAACCGCAGTGCCCCACTGCGGGATGCAATGCAAGGACACCTGCAATGCAAGGACATCTCCAAATAAAGGTCACCTCCTCTTAATGGCCCTTTGTGTATCCACTTGACCAACATATACAACAAATATACAGTACCTTGCATGGAAGGACACCTTTATTTGGAGCTATGCTTGGTTGGTTCTATCCGTGTTGTCTCTTATCTCAAGTACCACTGTACCTTTATTTGGAGCTATGTTTGGTTGGTTCTATCCGCGTTGTCTCTTAGGCCTAAAAAAAAAATAGGTGTGGTTACGGTAACCCGACCTACCCTATTTTTAGGGGCCGATCCTATAACTTTTTATTACATTTGTCAAAAAAAAAAAAAAAAAAAAAAAAACGAGTGCAAAAAACGCAATGAAAGCGAAAGCGCCCGAGTCGCACACTTATTTCCCTGTCAAGTAGGTTTAATTTGTACACATTAGAAAAAAAAGTTTAAAAAAAAAAAAGTGATTGCCTACCTACCTACCCTATTTTTTTTGGCTATGTTACTGTAACCACACCTATTTTTTTTTGTTGGCCTTATCTCAAGTACCACTGTACCTTTATTTACATGTACAATGAAATATTTCCTATTCATCGATTGTAGCCCAGCTGTCTATACTAAGGTACTTAGTCCTTAGTTTAGCAATTGATTTTCATGTAGTGTCAAAAGTGTTTTGAACAAAAAATTTTGACAAAGTATATATCCGACTTTAACATAGATCTATCAAAAAAGTTCAATTCAGCAGACCTTCCCCTCTTCACGCATATTGTCTTACATGTTCGCTTCGTTTGTATTGTCATATTTGTAGACATTAAAATGAACACAAATTTGTCATAAAAATAATAATCAGGCTGTTTCTTTCTAAATACTCAGCCTGTCAAAGTAACAGCAACAAAAAAGCTGCAACAGGAAGCCAATATTCATATTGAGTGTGGAAGATAAGTTCTATATAGCCCAGAACAATTTGAGAGTAGTGCTTGTATGTGTACACACACACACACACACACACACACACACACACACACACACACACACACACACACACACACACACACACACACACACACACACACAGGTTTTCTATAATGAACTTGTCAGCATGTTCAAGACTACATTAATTAACCCTCAGTTTGCTGTAGCGAATGTATTAACTCTAACAAGTATTATGTGTAAAGCAATGACAACAACATCTAAAACAACTCTCTCTTGCATACACATGATACAGACATATTGCCCGTGAACACACACACACACACACACACACACACACACACACACACACACACACACACACACACGATCTTTTTGAACTTTCAGGTCCAGAATATCTATCTGATGAACAAACATGGCCTATATAGGCCATCCCCTTGCACAGCAGATCTTCTACTTCACGCGATTGTTTTGTGTTTCAACCCTCTTCTTCTTCAGCGTTCCAGAATGTTCTGGTTACGTGTGAGCTCGTTTGGCCATGCATTTGTGTTCCCCACACTATACTCTGAGAGCATAGTCAGCTTCACTCCGCTTTCGTTGAGTAGGCGTGCTGGGTATTTTCGTGTTTCCATAACCCACCGAACTCCGACATGGATTACAGGATCTTTTCCGTGCACACTTGGTCTTGTGCTTGCGTGTACACATGAAGGGAGTTAAGTCACTAGCAGGTCTGCACATAAGTTGACCTGGGAGATCGAAAAAATCTCCACTCTTAACCCACCAGGCGGCCGCGACCGGGATTCGAACTCACGACCTCCCGATTAGGAGGCCGACGTCTTACCACCACGCCACTGCGCCCGTCCGTCTTTCAACCAAAGATCCTTCTCCTCAGGACATCCCAACAATCTTTTTCCTGCAAAATTCCCTGCATACTATCATTTACTCTCTTGGTGTACCCCCACCCCCACTCCTTTTTTGAATCCAAGATAAAAACACTCATACTAGGTCACTCAGTCCCTTCATTCTCTGACACGGAATTAGATAAGATTGTACAATGATAAGTGACAGCAGACAAAACGAACAGAATGTATGTACAACTGACAATTTGAGTATGACTTTGATCGTAATTTGATGTTTCTTTGAAGTATTTTCTTTGTTTCGTCAAAGAAAATTTGGCAATCTGGCATGACAAAAATGGCGAGGACTTCATTCAGTGAACAGTCGATCTGCAGGTATTTAGCTCGATGGCAAACTAGATTTCTTTAGCAATAATTGAACATTCTGTAACACACAGACACAATCATGTAAGTTACAATGCTTCATTGGCCAAACATATCAATATTTCTTAGAAAACACACAATGGAACATGTTTATGAAATACACGTACAGGCAATTCACAAAAACAACACAGCCTGACTCCCCGCCCTTTCTTTCTTTATTTGGTGTTTAACGTCGTTTTCAACCACGAAGGTTATATCGCGACGGGGAAAGGAGGGGAGATGGGATAGAGCCACTTGTTAATTGTTTCTTGTTCACAAAAGCACTAATCAAAAAATTGCTCCAGGGGCTTGCAACGTAGTACAATATATTACCTTACTGGGAGAATGCAAGTTTCCAGTACAAAGGACTTAGCATTTCTTACATACTGCTTGACTAAAAATTTTACAAACATTGACTATATTCTATACAAGAAACACTTAACAAGGGTAAAAGGAGAAACAGAATCCGTTAGTCGCCTCTTACGACATGCTGGGGAGCATCGGGTAAATTCTTCCCCCTAATCCGCGGGGGGCCTCCCCGCCCTCCCCTACAAATCTTATTCTATTTATAAAATGTAATGATACAACATTTATGTAACAGACGTTATGCCGCACCACCCAGCCTACTTTCGAAAACAATCTACGCCATATATCTTCCAGCAGACAACGTTCAAATATTGTCCACATTCAGTACATATTCTGGCAGACAACGCTGACTGTTTTGATCATTGACACAAGGCAACTGCTAATGACACGGGCACAGCAAATCTCATCAGATGATGATCCAGTCCAGTCCTGTGCCAAAACCAGGTTTAGTCAAAAAAATAACATGGTGATAAGCAGGAGGAATGGTGGAACCAAGGGGGAGACGATCAATAGTTTACAAATGTATCACAGATTGTGAGCAGTGCCGCTAGACTAGTTCTAGGTCTGCTCAAAAAAAGTCTTCGCAATGTAAGATTCCATTACATCAATAAGTGGCACCTTCTCTTCCGACGTCTGCTGATAAGGAAGCAATTATGAAAATAGTCTCGCACAGCTACAACTGAATCATTCATTTCTTTGTGCTACTTCTTCTTCTTCGTTCGTGGGCTGAAACTCCCCCGATCACTTATGTTTTTGCATGAATGGGTTTTTACATGTACCATCGTTTTTACCCCGCCATTTCTTTGTGCTTGAAAGTCTTCATTACTTCAATACCTTAAAAATATTAACACCTGAAGTGTGAAGGCTAGCAAACAAGATGATCCGTACACTCTCTCTTCCCCACTAACTGAAGACAACGGTTGACCTGCATCAAAATTAAGCTCATGAGCACAGCTATAATGAGCATTATTGCCCAATCAACTGATATTTGACATGCATTGCAATCAATTGATGTACGAATAATATAATGCAAATATCATTGGTGTTGCAATTTGTCAGTGAAATAAATCAGACTCGAGTCTAAAGACACATGCCTTTAAATAAGACATTTTCCCAAATCAAAAAACAAAACTTCTATTGAGTAGACTTAAACAGATCTCTGTGTGTGTGTGTGTGTGTGTGTGTGTGTGTGTGTGTGTGTGTGTGTGTGTGTGTGTGTGTGTGTGTGTGTGTGTGTGTGTGTGTGTGTTTGTACACGTGACATTTGTGTGTACATATTTTTCTTCAGCATTCCCGTGCATGAGTGTAAGTAACATTTCTTAGTGTCTCAATCTGTCCAGCAAGTATTAGTTAAGCAAAACTGAACCCTGAGCATCGGTCAAGGTATGAGTGACAAGTGAGCCCATTACTATAAAAATGTAAAAGAATGCATACCTAACAGATCAAGGCTATCTTCTGAAAAGTCGACACAATATAAACAGATTGTAATAATAATACACAGTCTCTATGAGTGTCTTGCACAACATCAGGAATAACCGTAGTTGCACATTTGTAGAAAAAGCACAAGAGTATCAACATCTCCCACAAACAGTTTGGAATCAAATGTTCTGAAGTATCTTCTTGCATTTTCACACCCACAGTATGACAATTCTCGTTAGTCAAGTTCCATGAAGACGTACATTGTAAGATATCGATCTCCCTGCAGTCATGACACTTATCTGGAGCTTAGAGAACTGTCTGTGTGAATGCAGTTGTTAAGTTCAGGCCAGACATGAAATGTCTACCACAACTCACCAGTCTTCACTTTCACGATGGCTAGTTCAGTGCAGTTACGCAGCCTTGCTAGCTAATAATTCAGTTTTGCAGAAACAAAGTCAGGCTTTTTTCTGTCTGCCAGCAATGAAAGCACAGGCTTTTAATTCTGTTTGGCAAATGTGTTGTGGGCTCGATTTTTCACACGTCCTCCTTGATGCAAACCAAATAGGTCCAGCACACACCTGAGTCAGTCTACATACATGTAATTGTTCGACACATTTGTTCTCTTTGGAACTTCATGTCGGCTTCAGGGCTGTTACTGGAATTAGTATCCACAGATCATTTCAAATGCATATGTTTTCATCAAACAGTCATGAGGACAACTTTCCTGGCTCATAGCTTCACTTTAATTGAGAGAGAAAGCAAAAGACAAGCAATTCTGTTCAGACTTTACGGTCAATACCCTTTCCACAAGTCACATTCCCAGCGTGGCGCATAGTCCGTCCAATCAGAGAACACAGCCTTCACAGGACACAGCAAATTAATACATGTCGGTCAGATGAAGATCAACATAGACCAACTGCTCTTAGCTGGATTGAAAATCATCTGCAACAGGTACATATACTGTACCCGCAGAGTGTTTGGTGCTTCGGTCCAGAAGAATGCACACTTTGCTGTATGAAACGTTTCATCACTTTGCTCCAAATTTATGCAAAAACCACGAAATCACATTCTCCTCCATGAAGTAGGCCGCATAACTCGTGACAACACACATACCACAATAACTCCACCAACACATTTTGTTATGCATCCAAATTAGATGATGATGACTGATGGGCAAAGATGAGGAGTGCTGGGAAGTCCGACAGCACGGAGGAAGATGGCTGAGATATGAGGGGTTGGGTTCTACAACTGTCTGCAGAAACTTAAGATCATTTGCCGCCGCCAATCCCAGGAACCATGTTTGATAACGGAGAGTCCTCGCAACATGTGCTGCATTTTTGTTCCTGAAATGAAAAATAAAAAAAAATTGAAGCCCTTTTAAAACTTTGCTTTTCCTGATTTTCTCAAATTTTTGGAGGTATTAAAAAAAAGGGGGGGGGGGGTGTTTCCAATGTAGGGTGAACAATTGAATGGATATGGAAGAATTATTTATAAATTTAAAACATTGTGTACACTGTGACAATTATGTGCTGTCTGGGCCAATATACCAATCAACCAGACTCTTTGACCTACAGTCTGCACGGCCATCCATACTTGTCAGCTAAAAGTCAGTCTGGCAGTTACTTTTATTCTCGGTCTCTCTGCCC